>NC_054534.1:95870168-96170168 GCF_017654505.1 Polyodon spathula
GAAAGAAATAACTTTATAAGGTTTTTTTTTTTTTTTTTTTTTTTTTTTTGCTTTGTTTTGTTTGTCTTATTTTGTTTTAGCAAACTCCGTATTGGCGAGTTAGCAACATAACACCCTGTATTATTAATTGTACATAGCACTGCTACAGAGGACTTGCCATGGAATTACCACTTGAGCCAAGAAGTTTAGACAAGCCAAAGAGTCTTGGAGTCCGCTTGACATCTTGAAGCTTAAATAACCGTAAGGCATTGTTACTCCCTGGCAGCAAAGTGCCTTGTTACGCCTGATTGAGCTAATTGCTTTGAAATAGGATATATTATCTATAATTATAGAGATCTTGGAGGAGACGGCCAGCCTTTTCTTTCATCTTTTCCAAGTGCATCATAATGTCGCGATCAAATTAA
This sequence comes from Polyodon spathula, assembly GCF_017654505.1. NCBI lineage: Eukaryota > Metazoa > Chordata > Actinopteri > Acipenseriformes > Polyodontidae > Polyodon > Polyodon spathula. The sequence goes on from NC_054534.1 coordinate 95,870,573, forward strand.
TTTCGGCCACTTGAAATAGTGCATTCCATTCAGAGTTGTGCGTTCTGTATGTCATTAAAGAGACAGTATCCCACTAGTCCATGTAAAGCACAATGTAGGCCTAATTCGTGCATTCGTTACACTACGCAACAATCTTATCAATTAAATAAATTATTTAAAGTGGTGTGTAATTGAAATTGTGTGGATTTTTGTGAATGTTGATGAATTTAACTACACAGATACCTATACATCACAACAGGTTAATGATAATACCAAGTTTTTCAATTGAACAAGCCAAACCTTTTTTTTTTTTTTTTTTTTTTTTTTCCAGTGTATCCAGGTTGTTGGAAGCCTTGCTTTTCTTCTTAAGTCTTTAAAGTCAAACCTGACAGGCTTTGCATGAAAGGGGTTAAGACAACTTGCAGTGCATCAAGACAAAGCGATATTGTCCCCTTTCGCTGCCTTCGCACCATTTCAAAGGTAAAGTGTATAAAGTCAAACAAAGTTCTGAAGTGGCTTACAGTTGCTTGTTATTCCACTTCAATACTCATTTGTTGTGTTGAAATTGAAAAAGGGGATATGGTAATCGGCTTTGCGCGCCAAATGCATTACTTTAAAAGGCACTGTTTGGGATGCTAATTGCCCAATATTGTTATCTACAGCCAGTGTCCTACTGAGCTCCACATTTCCAATACAAACACTCCACTGAAGCAAACACTGTAGACATATCCCATTGAAATTTCTCATTGGATCTCGGGAGAAGGAAGCAGCTTAGTAACATACTTCTTGAGAGTCTATGAGGTATAATTAGCTACAGTTGTTTTATTGTCCCTTGGTGCACAGTAATATACGTTTGGCACATTTGTCGATAGGCTATACGCTAAAACACAGACTGTTTTTGATAAAGGAATGTTGTGTAGACGAACACAGATTGTGTTAAACGTAACACAATTTGTGTTGCCCTTGATCAAACACACACACACACACACACACACACACACACACACACGCACACGCACTACTCTCTAAATTCCTTTAACACAACTTCTTCTATGTGACAGATATAAAATTAAGGAAATAGAAAATAAATGTTATTGCGTCATTTATATCAGTCACTTACAATCAATTACAGCTTGCTATGATAACAGGTTTAGGGAGTCACCAAATACTACAACAGTGTAAACAAGCTCCGCCTTTCATTTTGAAATGCGTTACTACAGTAAAAGTAGTTTAGACAACGTGCGTGTATGACGGTGCGTGAGCAGAGCTAACATGTCTAATGTTTCTGTGTAAAGTACCTTATAGACGGTACCTGATAATACTGCATACAGAGTCGGTTGTTTATATTCTAAAATCAATATAGGTGCATTATAAACCAGTGTTGGAATGACAAAACCGCATTCCATTACTTCAGTGGATAGAAGTCCAATACCCAGCATCCTTTTCATTCCGGCGCTCTCGTGATCACTAGGGGCAGCGACCTTTTCTTTGCGTATTATTAAAGTAGTCCATATGAAAATTTTTGGAAATGGCGTGCGATCGGCTGAGAAAGGCTGAATAGCCTAATGTCCCAGGGCTAGGGCGGACAGGAGAAGGCGGGTTGCTCTCTTGATGCGGGTTAAAGTTTTTCAATAGTCTCCCTGAAGTTGAGTCCTTTGATCTGGCCGCTGCTGGCGCCTAAAAACAACATAACTTGTCTCCCTATTAGAGACACTGACTAATCGTGACAGATTGTTTATACTTAGCAATTAGCAATGCAGACGCTTCCCAGAAAAGGTAGGCTACTAAATCCTCACAGAAAGTACATGCAGCTATTGCTCTTCATGCACTTAGAGTATTATGCACATGTATGATATATTTTAGTAGATGCGATAAGATCTCAAAAGTCTTAAAATACTTACAATTTATAATAAAACATAGATATGGCCTGTTTAAATGGCCAAATCTATTCGGATTTTTTGACGATTGTTTATTTTTCATTTCATTATAGATAGCTTTTGGGTAGAAAATGTTTTGAAATTACCAGTGTCAAAAATACAGGTAAGCTAATATTGATGGCGTTTACACAGTGTTAATATTACCTTAATAGCTTGGTTCACATTATTTGAATATAGCAAATATTTGATAAATGTACCAAATATGGTACTATGAAGATAACTCATCCGGTGAACATTTGTAGGTGTCTGGTACCAATTTAAGAAAAATATGCACTGTGATTATTCATTTTCTTAATCTAAACGTACATCATTTCTGATTTTAATGGACCCAGTCAAAGACCAAAATCATTCAACTGTCCCTCCCCCAAACCAGATAATTACCCTTAAATGACTGCAAGGGCTTGTGTGTTTCTATGAGATTAGAGCCCCGCAGCTATCAATAAACTTTTCTCAGCAAGGGGCCAATCACATTAAGGAATAGCAGGGTACTGCTGCTGTTGCGCAACACATCTGCGCACTCAACTCCCACATTAGCAAGACAAGAACCATACCAAGTAAAATAAATAAATAATATGAATATGAATAATAATCGTTGATGAATGTATATATTTGGAGTATAAACAATAGCCTAAATACATAATGAGTATGCACGTCCTGTCTCATATAACCATATTTTGCAGAGATAGCAATCAAAACAACATATTTAACATTGTTTTTTTTTGTTTGTTTGTTTTGTTATTTATTTATTTATTTCAAATCAATTACATTTGTTGTAAATTGGTGTGTAAATATGTACGTTTCCTTACATATTTACACATCAATTGTATATGCCATACATTTTACGTTTTAAAATAACTATTTATATTATTAATGACTAGTGGTTACAGCGATTAAAAAAGAATGCTGTGTTGTTGTAAAGTACATATGAGAATGCGTTATACTTAAAAATTACTTTTCCTGGCAGCTAACAGAAACCCGAAGGCATGGCATCTGTGTGTCCCTCCCTTCTCGGTGCTGATTGGACAGCGTACTCTGACCGCCTGTCTTATTAGCAAGTCCTTGCCTCTGTGTTGACTAAACGTGACAATGTTCTGAAAGCTGAAGGGTTTTGCTTTTTGATAAGTCTTGTTGTACCGTGTTGAACTGTTCTTGTTGACCGCTGAGATCGGAAGGGATTGGCTCTGTATGGCCCCAAGTGTTGACAAGACATGACTTCGTTATCTATTCGCTTAAAAACTGAAGAGGCTTCACGTGTTGTTTTGAACAGAAGTGAAATGCAAACTAACCTGAATATCACAGGCGATCAGGAAGTGGATAAACCTAGAGTTGCTATACTTCCATTTAGTGTTGAAGCATTGATGGCAGATAAAAAACCTAACAGAGAAGTATCGAGTTCCGAAGTGACAGCTATTGCAGGAACGTCGCACACGCTCAGTCCCAGAATGTGTGCACTAAGTGCTCCAGAGACGCCAGTCTCTCCCTTGAGCATCAACTCACCATTCTCGATGGGAGGACTAATCAAAATGCCAGAGGATGCAATTGTCAAACCCGAGAGCCCCGAAAGGCAAGAACGCAGTTCTTGGATACCAAGTTCCAGGTTTTCACCTCCTCCTCCAAGTAAGGTTTTTTTTTTTTTTTTTTTTTTTTTTTTTTGTAATCTGGTATTCAGTGTTATTGAATTATTTAAAAGGCTTGATGTAGCATACAACATTTTGGAATACATCTTACTATGGGATGTATAATTACTTGAGTAGACTTAAACTTCCACAATAAATTATGTATCCCGTTGTCTAGATTGTTACATTTTGCCTGCCTCTAATGTTTGATATTCAATCGTATGAAAAAGTATACACGCCTGTAGAGTGTGAAGTGTAGTTGTTTATAAGACATGGTTTAATTAAGCTGATCGTTTTGTTTCTATTCAAAATATTATATGCTCAAAAGTTTTTGTATAGAACTTTTAAAGTCAACTTACCTTCAGTTTAGAGTATACAACATTTTGAATATGTTATATTTAAGTAAAACACTGTGTGTACGCGCGTATATGTGTGTAAAATAAACAAATGAGTTACAACTTTTTAATTATTATTATTTTGCTTTAACAGTAGTCCAATTTAGTCACACTTGTGGACGTATGACAATCAATATGTCTCTACATTGTTTAAATAATTTATTAAAGTTATGATGTATGCATATTCACTTGTGGTTTAAACATACGGAAAAGTGATCGCTTGTTTTTATATTACTCTTTTAGGACGTCTGAGTCCCCCTGCTTGTCCCCTGAGAAAGCACAAAAACAACAGAAAGCCCCGGACTCCCTTTACAACGTCTCAGCTGTTGGCTTTGGAGAGGAAATTCCGTCAGAAACAGTACCTGTCAATCGCGGAGCGAGCAGAATTCTCCAACTCTCTAAATCTGACGGAGACGCAGGTAAAAATATGGTTCCAAAACCGGAGAGCGAAAGCAAAGAGACTACAAGAAGCCGAACTAGAGAAACTGAAAATGGCAGCCAAACCCATGTTGCCGCCCGCTTTTGGGATTTCTTTTCCTCTTGGTGCACATGTCCCTGCGACCTCACTTTACGGAGCGTCCCATCCCTTCCAAAGACAATCACTACCCATGTCACCCGTTGGACTTTATGCCGCACATGTCGGATACAGCATGTATCACCTGGCCTGAAACAGCCGTCTCTGTGGTGACTTGGAAATACCTCCAAAATAATATCTTCTCGAACATTTCATGCTAATAGCCGAGACACAGATAAAACAAGGTTACTGTTTCAAAAGCTTTATGTTCTGTTTTATGTGAAGAATAAATACTATATAATGAAAAATTAAAAACAACAAATAAATAATACATTTCATTTAAGAAAAAAACAAATCTAGTGCACCATTTCCTTACATAACTAACTGGTTAGTTACAGGTACATTGAATTTGAAAGCATTGTGATGACTGCCACAGTTATTAAGAATTCCATATTTGGGCACTTTTAGTATTTAGTATAGACATGTACAAAATAACCTTTAAAGTTATTTGTCAGTTTGGATGTTGGTTGGTGCCACAAAGATGAGCCACACTTAATACCAATGCCAACTCATCCTTTAAGAAATTAATTTCAGTGCTTAGTTGTTTTGGCTTCCAAATAAATCCATGAGAAATTTCAGTGCTTAGTTTTCATTTTTTAATGGGATTCCAAATTATATGTATGAGTAATAACCTTTTAAAAACATATCTTGTCAATATCTAACGTGGTAAAAAAAGGTTACCATTATATTTATATATATGATTATATTTCAGTTCTTTGTTGTTTTGGAACAATATTCTTTATTAAAACAAATTTTGTATTTAAAGAAAAATACAATTAGAAGTTAAAAGTATTGTATTTCAAGTGGGAAGATTTAATTCTGATATATTCTTTGATAAAAAACAGAGAGTGGAAACAATAGTATTTGTATTTGACAGCATTGTCTGTTGTGTGTTTTGCAATGTTCCCTTTGGAAGGGATCTGTGTACAATGTAATATAATGTATATTTGAAAATTGATTATCATTTATATTATGACTATATTTGTTAAATAAATTAATGAACAATAAAACAAAATGTTTATTCATTTTCCTTAACATACTTGTTTATTATATTTAATCGCAAAGGGTAAACCCTAATTTTACTACATTTATAAACTAAAACAATCCCCACTACTCTACATTGCCAGGTTTTTGTATATTACTAACTTTAATAGCCATGATTAAGCTATTTTTAATAAACATTTAGGCATACATTTATTTAGAAAAATGTCATTTAGTATAAACATAATTATAACTGCTTTTCTGAAGTGCACATTTTTGGAGTTATATTAAATAACATATATAGACCTATGCTGAATTCATAAGACTAACATACCAACTAAAAAGTATTTATGTTGTTGCTACCATGCAATCCTGATTTTTGTGTTTAGTTTATTTTTTATCCAAAATTATTTGCAGGAAACTTGTTATTTTAGGTTTGTATTTATACAGAAATAGTAACATAATAATATATTTGTTATAACAAAAAGCTGGTACAATTAATATGATTCATGTGTCAAAAGAAACATTATTAGTATTACAATCCAGTGATTGTATATCACTGGTTATATCTATCCATCTATCTATATTAACATTAAAAGATCATTTTGTTCTGTTACATATTGAAGATTCTATTTGAATGCAAAACACAAAAGAATATGGATTAATAGACTTGAACTCTGACTTTGCAGTATTAAACAATAACAAGGCAATCATGTCACAATTTAATCGGTTGGATAGGGTCCTAAAACAACATTTGGAAGAATGGGAATTTAAAGGTTGTAAACGATGCCCTTTCAGTTATTAATTGTAATGGCTAGGTGTTACACTGTGTGTTTATACTGTCGTTTCTCATTTGATGGAACATATTTCCACAGCTGGTACCTATTGCTTTGAAGAAACCTCCTCAGGTTTCATCTTGGCGCCTGTCAAGTTCCTGGGGAGCAAAATTCACAAGCAATTTCTGGACCTTATAATATAGTTCAGTTTGATTAAGGTCTGAGGAGGCCTACCATTATTAACTTTGAATCAGAGGGTAACAGACCTATGGAAATGTTATAGTTTAATCTCTACACTATACACATTGATTAAACAAGCATACATTAACTTTACTAATACACCACAATGTTCATACGTGGATTTAAATGCCTATGTATGTTATTTAATACACATTTTGTATGGAGCTTCATGTAACTGTCAGATATCTGTATAAATGTTTTAAAATACACAACACTTGTTTGATCTCCTGGTAATGGAATTAAACATGATCAGTCATTGACTCGTATATGTCAAAAGAAGAGGCAGCTATGCAATTGCTTACACGTTAAAAGCCTTTAATAACAACGTAGCAAAATAATTACAAAAGATTTTGCATCTGCTCGCTTTTAAAGGGAGACGTTTAGTGGTTTACTTTTTTGCAATTTAAAACCTCTTGGTTGAGGCAAAGTTAGAGGAAAATAATTACTGTAATGAGCAAAGGCAATCTTCTGCAGACGCGCTGTGGCTCCGGTTAGACTGTAGCTGGGGGCAAAGCGGAACTTTTATCATCCCTAAAATGTCAATGAGGGTTTCAATACTGAATTAACAATGTCAAGCCAACCTAGACCTGGTTCTTGCTTTCAAACACCTTTACTTAAAGCAGACGGATGGGTTGCTTTTGAGCTGGTTCCAACTTTATATATATATATCAGGCAGGAATGGTGGGCATCATTGTTCTAGAGTAAAACCAGTGAACCTGTATGAAATCTCAGCAGACACCAGTGTTTTTTCACCGAGAATGGAAATGTCTTACTCGGTGCACACCCGTTGGCATTAGATGGGTTTTACTTGTACAGCGCGTTGAAAAATAAATCTTGCTAATCTTGCTAACCATGTTTGCTTTGTTTGATCTCCTGATATTGGAATTAAACATCATCAATCACTGACTGGAAGAGCTTTGCGCTGGGCACCATTTTGTCATTGATCTGGGCTGGAGTCTCTCATTGCTCAATTACACCCAGATCAGAACAATTAATAAATAAGTAATGACAATAAATTGAGAATCACACAGATGAACGCCCAATCTGAATAGGAAATGTTCACACAAAAGAGCAGAAAGGATTTGTCGGCTCTTCAAGAGCGGATCGACTTTTCTTTCTTTTTCTTTCTTTTTTTTTTGCCCGAGGCAAACAAAACTCACTTTTGTTTTTACCATCTTAAAGATCACAACGGGTAGTTAACAGTGAGAATCACTGTTTTCCTTTTAACTTTGGGTTGCTGGCGCCATGTAGCCCCATGGATGGCGACAGCAACAACAGAGCACAATAATTAAACAGCACAGCTCCTCGGCATTGAAACCCCTAACTCTTCTGAATGACATCTTCACTGAAGCCTTTCTTGATATAGTGTATTTATTTCGCAAACATTACAGCTATGATCTTTCAAGCGTTAAAACTACATACCCACATTAAAACCAAAACAACCCAGGCATGGGTTTATTTCAATACAAACTGTTTAATATAAATCTTACGCTACACATTTAATACCATCGTTGTATTATTTGAAAATGTACTTTATCACACACCCCCCCCCACAACCCCCCCCCCCCCCCCCCCCAAAAAAAAAAAATAAAAATAAAAATTCTAGTCGCATAAGGCTTTTTAATGAGTTAAGATATTTTAAGAAATCTTATCTTTCGCCTTTCCTCGATATTGTTTGAAGATTATAGCTTGATAAACTATTGCTAATATTTATAATACAATTATGTGTTTTTTATGTTCTATGCATAAACAATAACATGTAAATAGTGTAGAAAATATGTTAACTTAAAGATAGCATTTCTTTGAATGTACTGTGAGTAGGAGAATAAAGCTTATTTAAAAAAAAAAAAAAAAGTTATTTAATAAACAAGAAATGAAATGTTATCACCACTACTAGAAAGCAACGACCTCTTAGGAATATACTTTGCTTCATTATATTAAATATCAACTTAGTTTATTATCAGCAACAAAAATGAGAACATACATATTCATAAAGGCTTGCAAATCGAATAGATTCACCTGAATATGTAGTTTATTTGTCTTGCGTTACGTCAATAAAACTAAAACGAAAACAAATAAAACAAAACTATAGACACTTTACAATTCTCTTTAAAAAGATAAAGCACAGCAGCTTTCCTTGCATAGATATTTCAATTTCTTCTGAGATTACTTCTACCTGATACAAACTGCTTTGACCCCTCTTAATCATATTGTAATCACGTAGCCGGAAAAGCACTGATGTCACACAGTTTCAAAATTGCTGTCAACTGTATTTACTTTGAAACGAGATAAACACACACACACACACACCATTAGTATAAGCAACACCATATAGTATAAGCCAATATATATATATCTATATATATATTAATATATATATAATATCTATTATATATATATATATATATATATATATATATATATATATACACACATACACACACACACACACACACACACACACACACACACAGTAAGATAGAAAGAGCTTATCGTGAATACAGATGTTGGAAACACTCTCAGTGAAAGTGTTCACTGGGGTTGCCATCGAAAAGGAAAGCGATTGCTTGCAAAGGTATAAAGTGAATGTGTTTACAGTCAACTGTAATGTTCCCTTCATTGTTAATCCAGGGATCTGGAAACTATGTGCAAAGTACCCCAAACAACACATTAAACCAGCTTCGTGCCTATTTCTGTATCAGCATAAAACATGTTTAGAAAATAGCGAGTTTGCAAACAGATTAAATCTTTTCAAGCGTTGCATAAATAGACTTCTTTTTAAATTGTTATTGGTCACAACTGCATGCATTTTAAAATAAATGATTGTGGCACTTAAACATAAACACAACATTCTGAATTCATATTTTTAAAATAAATTGCCTTTAAATTAATAGCCTACTACTAAGAATAATATTGACACCCCAAGTTATTAAAAAAAAAAATAATAATAATAAAAAATAATAATAATAATAATAATAAAAATACTTTAACATCTTCAAAGTGAAAACATGAATCATATACACTATCGTTTGTAAGAAAAATCGCAAACGTAACGATAAAAATATATTAACTTCTTAAATTACGATGTGCTTTTAATCTAGGAAGCATATTCATATATATATATATATATATATATATATATATTGATTCTGGGTCCATTTGTTAATATGGGGAGTTACCTTAAGGAGAACGGAAAATGAAAGGAACAAAGCATCCTTTCCCATGACACAATGCAATATTACTATGCTTTATCTTACGTTTAAAATACGTTACGTTAATGTCATAATAAAATCTGCAGTATAGCACTAAATAATTTTAAAGACACAAAAACGAATTTAAGTTATTTAAGTAACTTGTAGGAAATACAGTATATTTGGTATTCTGTGCAGCCTAATTGTAAAAATAAACTTCTTGATAATAATATTATTATTATTATAAACAGTTTATCTTTAAGGCCCAGCATTTCCAAAAATAATTTGAACAAGTGCTTAAGGTTGCCACCTGCTGTTCATAAAAGGAATACGCTTCTAGCTCAATTAAACTTTCTCAGCACCAGTACTGGGCAGGATATTTTGAAAACCAGAATCGCACTAAAATGGCTATAATTGGAATACAAAAAATATGTCTCATTGTATTGCTATTTAAATAGCTTCCATTTCTATAATTAGGGACAATATATTAAAATATTGTGCAGGACCAGTCCAGCAAATCATTGGGGAACAAACATAGTTTTAATTCCACCAACACCCTCTAACATTATTAATAATAATAATAATAATAATAATAATAATAATAATAATAATAATAATAATAATAATAATAATATTTTAGAAAATAGTATTGCTATAACTCTCTGATAATCAGAACAGTTTGATGACTGATCGTACTGTAAAAGGAACACCTGTGCTGCATGACCGTGGACACACGATCCACTGTCAACATCATTTTGTACAAACCAGCGGAAAAGTACCATCTCCACAGAGATTTGACCTGTGAATAGGTTTTTTTAAAATGTTTTTTTATTTATTTGGGTCAAGGGATGAGACTTTCCCTGCATGGGAGAATTGTTCTATCAGGATATCCTTGCATTAAAAATCCAAGTCTTTAGAATGCTAGCTTAAGTATGTATTTCGGCTAGTCAAGGCCAAGCCAAAGACTGTAATTAAACACATCTTTAATACTGCATGAACTGTAGCTGTTATTTATTTATTCTAATGTATTTCTGTAAAACAATGCTTTGACTACTTTTCTTTTACTGTAGGTATGTTAATTTTTTTAAACATCCAAGTCTGGATCCCAGCCCAAGTCCATAACAACAACAATAATAATAATAAATAATAATAATAATAATAATAATAATAATAATAATAATAATACAAAGTCTGACTTAAGTCCTGGTCAAGCTAAGATCGCTATTTCTGCTGAGCTGGCACGATGACCCAAAATTAATGCCTTGGGATTGGTTGAGTCTAAAATGGAGGTCCATGTTTAGAAGTAATGCTGGTCAAAATACTTTCATTCCTCAAGAAGAATTGAGGGGCAGTAAAGCATTAGAGATGCCATGATACCAAATGGATTTGCTTCACTTCAGTCAGCCAGTTACCTTGTGAAGCAATGGGCCTAAGCCCTGACATATTACATATATTTTATGTTTAAGAGTTTAAAGCTGCGGATGAACTGAAACTATCTGCACCATACCTTTAGACTTCGACTGCTAAATCGAAGTGTATTTGTTTTGTAAGACTCATATGCCAATTATTTGGCTATGATCTACAATCTATAATCTCTATGAAAGCTGGAGTGAAATTAGGGTAGGGGAGACCGGGGACAATTGTAACATGGGACAGTTGTAACACCTTGAATTTCTCCAATCAGAAGCAAGCTAGAGTGCTATCACTCACTCGGCACATGCTTTGTTCAGGTATCTGTCTACCTGTGGAAGAGGTGCTAAAGCCCTGAGATTTTATCTACAAAAAATGAATTTTTAAACTAAGAGAGTAAATTTACCCCCCCCCCCCCCCCCCCCCCCCCCCCCTTTTTGTGATATATACCCAGTTTATGGATCCAGGCTTTTAGCATTACCTTCCCCAATCTCTATACTTGACACAATTGATTGCTCTTAGTTTTGTTGTTTCTTGCTGGAACATGAGGTTTAGTAATGGCTCCCTGGGTTTGGGGCCAGTTGTAACAAGTGTTACAGTTGACCCCATACAACATTAGCTCAACTATATTTGGGCACATGACACTTGCACTGAAGGAGACAAAATGTACATACATATATCACAACTGTAACTCAGAGTGACATGAAAAGACCTGTCACATCTGTCACTGGTCTCCTCTACTGTAAATGCTTAGAAAAAAAGGGAAAATACAAAAAAGCATGCTTGACATGGCATATTTACAGAATAAACAGTCCCCTTTTAATCCAATTTCAGTATTTTTGAAATATGTGCTGATTTGCTCTAAGTGTGCAAACATGTGCGCAGATTTTACATCATCATGAGTTACAAATTCGAATCACTCTTTTCTCTACTCAACGTGTCACAGTACACTATTTTGCCAATTAGTTTTGTCTCTGTTAAATACTAAACCTATGAAAATGACATCATAGTCGGCACGTATAAAAGGCTGGGAAAGCTAAGCCTCCCAAAAACAAATTGCCCAAACCTTCACAAGAAATTGTTCTGACCAACACAAAAAATACTTATGAGAGCAGATCTTTTTTTTTCCCCTGTAATCGCACAAAGCAGGTCTAACAAACATATTTCTTGTTTTCTTGTTTTAACAGACTTAAAGGTTTTAAAAAACAGTGCAGCTTGTTATCCTTACTGTTTTTCTAATTTGCTTAAATGGTCATAACACGGTTTAAAGTACAAGCTAGTGCTATGTTCATCTTCATTTATTTGGCCACCTTATGTTGGGGGAAAAAAACAAAACAATGTCAAATGTTTCGAGGTCTGTTTTGTGCTATACATTATACAAGTTCTCAAAAAGACGCAGGAGAATGAATCTGTTTTATCAGCTTTTATTTGTGTCCATCAGTCTGACTGCATGTTTCAAACTCAACACAATGAATGAAACTTAAGGTTCAGACTCCCCGGTAACAGAGTAACACAAAAATAATAATCCATGTCTTAATTATAATTATATACATGTGTGTGTGTGTGCCACACAACAACAAACAATCTCTCTCTCTCTCTCTCTCTCTCTCTCTCTCTCTCTCTCTCTCTCTCTCTCTCTCTCTCTCTCTCTCTCTCTCTCTCTCTCTCTCTCTCTCTCTCTCTCTCTGTCGTGTGTATCTTACTATACATCGTTGGGTTCAAGAAATGCAGGGGGATAAGTGTGGAATACTGGACTCCCCAATCGAAAGACTCACGTGCCGCCTATAATAATTACGATTATATCAAACAGTACAATGATTTACACTAGATTTAAAGCTTACATTAATATTGTGTTACACCCTGCTATGAACTTTGTAGTGTTTTTATTAATGTATATTATACTGTGATATTACACCCTGGATATAATACTTATAGTAGTATTTTATTAACCAATTCTCTATATATATATTATATATAAGTATCGTGCTTTTCTTAAACAGTGTTTTGTAAAAAGGTGTGAAAAAGTTATTGTGGTGTTTGCGACAAGTGTACAAGGTGTGAAAAAGTTATTGCCCCCCTAGTTAACTCAACCCAATTAAAGGGATAGTTAGGGTCAGCTGTTTGAATACTTTGGTTAACAATCAGGCCTGATTTGGGCCAGCCCTGCCCAATATAAATCTGACTAACTTTGGCCCTTACCATCAGAGTAAAGTTGTCAACATAGGTTCTAGAGGCACATCATGCCACGATCAAAAGAAATTCCTGAAGACCTCCAGAAAAAAGTTGTTGATGCCTATCAGTCTGGAAAGGATTACAAAGCCATTTCAAAGGGTCTGGGGCTCCACCAAACCACAGTCAGAGCCATATTGTCCAAATGGAGAAAGTTTAGGACAGTAGTGAATCTTCCCAGGAGTGGCCATCCTGCCAAAATCTTTCCAAGAGCAAGGCGTAAAATCGTCCAGGATGTCACAAAGAACCCTAGAACAACATCCAGGGATCTGCAGGGCTCTCTTGCCTCGGCTAAGGTCAGTGTTCATGACTCTACCATCAGAAAGACACTGGGCAAAAATGGGATTTATGGCAGAGTAGCAGGGCAGAAACCACTGGTCACTAAAAAGAACATGAATGCTCATCTCAAGTTTTCCAAAAAGCACCTGGATGATCCTCAAGAGATCTGGAACAATGTTCTATGGACAGAGGAGTCAAAAGTGGAACTTTTTGGCAAACATGGGCCCCATTATGTCGGGCGAAAACCAAACACTGCATTCCACAGTAAGACCCTCATACCAACGGTCAAGCATGGTGGTGGTAGTGCCATGATTTAGGGATGGTTTGCTGCATCAGGACCTGGACGACCTTCCGTCATTGAAGGAACCATGAATTCTGATCTGTATCAGAGAATTCTACCGGAGAATGTCAAACCATCTCTCCGTGAGCTGGAGCTGAAGCGCAGCTGGGTCATGCAGCAAGACAATGATCTGAAACCCACAAGTAAGTCTACATCAGAATGATTGAAGAACAAGAAATTTAAAGTTTTGGAATGACCTAGTCAAAGTCCAGACCTAAACCCTGTTGAGATGCTGTGGCAGGACCTGAAACGAACAGTTTATGCTCGAAAACCCACAAATGTCACTGAGTTGAAGCAGTTCTGCATGAAGGAGTAGGCCAAAAGTTCTCAAAGGCACTGTGAGAGACTGATCAATAACTGCAGGGAGGGTTTGGTTGCAGTTATTTATGCTAAAGGTGGCGTAACCAGCTGTTGAGTCTAAAGGAGCAATTACTTTTTCACATAGTGGCATTATTTTATAAATATTTATTTATAAATAAATGAAATAAGTATCAAAATGTTGTGCTATTTGTTCACTCAAGGCCCCTTTTATCTAATATTAGATTTTGGTTGAAGATCTGATAACATTCAATGTAAAAAATATGCAAAAATTCAGAAAATCAGACAGGGGACAAATACTTTTTCACGGTACCGTAACTCATCAAGATTGCAGGTGTCTATAAGTAGCTGGGGTATGCGCATTATGCTTTGTTTTTGTATTTATTATATTAAGTTGGTTTCATTTGCACTTGTTGTGTTTCACACTTTATTTTTGTTTGCTACCTAAAGGGAAGCACTTTTGTTGCTATTTGGTATTGCTCTGTGTAAGTTATTTATTGTTAAGTATGTAGTATTATTTGTAATATAGCTTAGGTGATAGATAGAGAAAATAGTCCAATTCCCCAATTCCAAATGCAGCCAGGTGTTTTCCATTTGCACCAATTAACTATCATTGACAGTCCATGTAGGGTCGAAAAGCTGGAACACAACGATTCAGATCCAAGAGTAGATATTTAAAGTTGTTTATTGAACATAGCAGAGCTCTGGAGAGACAATCACACACGACCAATGGTGTAGTAAATTGTTCTATAGTTATGTCTTTAAGGGACGGCTTTATACATTTTGTTAGTACCAAATAGTAGTCGCTACGAAGTAGAAATATACGTAGCATTCTGCATGCATTTAAATTCGCAATAACACTATTAGCATATTAACAGTTTGCATAAGTAACCTTGAACATTCTCCACAGGGGTTGTATCACTCAGTGCCGGCACTTCATCTATGTATCTTTTATTTAACCAGAACAGTTTTGCACACATTTCACACTTTGTAAACTTCCATTGTTCTTGCACTCTTTATACAAGTCAAATACAAGTCAATTTCTGGTATTTTTCCATCCTCTGTTCTTAGTCTCTTCAAAGCACATGTGCAGCGAGCCAGAAAAGCAAATTGGCTTCTACAGTCCAATATATAAAGGGAACCAAAAATACAGGAGGAGAGTGTGTGGTCCTTGGGGGAACTGAACACAGGACCCATAGACCAAATGCTTCATAAGTAAAGACACTTGGCAGAAATATTTAGATTACCAGTATTAATGGTGGTTTATCACCAGGTGCTGTATTGCTTCCTTTTATGGTACCCCCCTCCATGACCGACACTCCAGAAGAACAAACAGGCACCAGCCAAGGGACTGACGGTCAGCTTCCTGCGCACACCGCGGTGCAAGGTCCTGTCCTACTTAAGTACCAGTGGCCGGGTCGGAAGACCAAGAGTAGGGAGGGCAGAGATACGGGTGTATGTGGTGAATGGGGACATTATCGGACTACTCAAGAACAATCTGGCAAGAACCTTTGATCTGTTAGTCTTATAAATGAATATACCACTTGACATAAGTTAGTACACCAAGTCAAACTATTTGAAATTAATGTTGCTAAACAAGATCTAATAAAAAAAAAAAAAAGTTAAAAATAGCTTACTTGGTGAAATTGTTTCTTAATAGCATTTACTTCTCCAAATGGCATTTAAGTCTTTAAAATTTATTTGAGGAGGCTATGTGTTTTCCAAATTGCCCTGAAGCATTATATATCAGTTTATGAGCATGCTTGTCAACTGAGCCAACAAGTGTTATCATTTGTTGTCTAATGAGCAATAGGAAAATACCTTGCAGGGATAATTTCACTACCTGTTTCAAACAAGTTTTAATGACTTTAATAACAAAGCGGGTGTTGGGATTTGTGTTTATACAAGGAACATGTCTTAATCGTTACAAGGTGGATTCCGTAGTGTTCATACTTATCGTGTTCTCCTGTTTTACTGTGAAGAGGATTAGAAAGTAGGTTACAGTACATAACATATGAACTGCAAGAGACTAATCTTTTGTATTTTTAAAAATTCTATAAATTGTTTTTGGTGGGGAATCTTAAAATATTTATTTAAATGAAAGATTTGAAAACAAAGCAAATTCAACAGTAATACAGAAAAATGACAATTATTTAAATGTATTAAATTAGGACCAATGGTACCAAACAACTCAAATAGATCAACTGTTTATCTGTAACCTGACTACACTAAAACTGTTAGTACATTTACACTTACAACTCAGACCTGAACTGGCTCAGAGTCAATCAGATTAGAAGATTCTTATCATTTGAGCCCACCGTTTACACTTGAGCACAGACCTGACTTTGGCCTAGAATGCACATGCATAGCCCTTGAATTGTAGTACATGCCCAATGACGTCATATTGACCGCCCCTTGCGTGAAGACATTTCCCTTCCCCCAAAACACAGAGGCCAAAGTGTTTAAATGAACAAGCCTGTCATTTGTGTCACTTGTGTGTTTCTACTTCAAGGTGGTTGTTCCACGCTAATTAAGATTTCATTTTGCCATCACAAATGGAGCAAAGCATTGAAAACTTGCGTATCAGACATTGAAACAATCAAGGGATATTGTATAGGCTAAACTTACATGCCAGTCAGACAATTCTTCTTATATGTAAATGATAACCCGTTTTTACCCATGTGTGACAGGGAAAGGATGAATCTGAGCTGCAAATCTCCCTCCTGACCTGAGAGGGCGCTAGGCAAGGCTAGAAGTATCCCCAACAGGAGTTACACGGGTTCAAAGGTCACCATAGGGGCGGAAGTTTGACCGGAAGTCGTCATCTTTTTGTGGGGCAAATCTGTGGAGAACCCAGATTTCTTTACTATGATCAGCTGTGTTGTTTGCAGCGATTGGACTGGAGGCTGTGAATTAAAGTTTATTTACCATATACCAACAACAACTCACCAATGATAAAAAATAAAGCCTTGATAAATCAAAAGATTTCCTCCTAGGTGGCGAATGCAGTTCTTTATTTAAAAGCTAGTGTTTATACATATTATACATACACTGGAAAAAGAAGACAGTCTTGACAACAGTGCAGGGTTCAATAGCTGGAAGGCTCTTCGTTTGCAGCAACAGGTTCACAGCAAGTAACACAGTTCACAGCACACGATTCTCCACTCTTTTGAATCCACACACACTCTCATACACCTGATGCATCCTATTTTATCCCCTCTCAGACCCAGACACAGAAAATACAAAGTTACAAGTATGTGAGGCTTCGACCAATCAGCGCCCATTGACCATTATTATTTGCTAATTAGGGAATGGCCACGTATATATAAGAAAGGAGAAATCCTTTGTTTTGAGCTGTGTTTTGGAGTCTGGTGTGAAGGTCCAGCCTAGATGCACTGATTGCATTTTATAGCAGTAAAAAAATGGATGCCTACTACAGTGAATGAGATGAGGGTATTTATGTCTTTGTTGACGTTACAAGGGGTTGTAAAGAACCAATTTATTCTGCTGATGAAGTGCACTTCACAGATAATAATGCATATAACAGTGATACACACCAGTACCTGAAACTGGAAGATAAGATTACTGGAAGTAAGTTCACCACATCAATCACCCTGTATTTGACATGATTGAATGTTTGCAACACGTGTTTTCTGATGTTTATGCACTAGATCAGTGGTTCCCAACCCCATTTCCTGGGTACCCACTGTGTCTGCTGGTTTTCATTCCAACTGAGCTCTCACATACTTAACTAGACCCTTAATTGAACTGATCATTTGCTTAATTAGACCTTTTTAATTGTTTTCAGCTCTTAAACAGTTGCAGTCGAAGTTAATTATAAAATGTTATAGTTATTGAAATCTGCAATTCTAAACAAATTGTTTTTTTGTTATTTAAGTTATTATTTTAGAGGCTAAGATTGTAAAATCAGCCAAAAAAAAAAAGAGGCAATTTTTGACATGGAAATTGCCAAAATAAATGGGCATCTGGTTGGTTAAAGAAAATAGTATGTGTAATAAATGATCCACCTTAAATCTACCATTCCCAACCAATTCATGGCGGTATATGGACATGGAATTGGGTGAAAGATGGATAGACCCGGAACCTTCGAGATGAGCATCAACCGGCAGCTTCAGAGTCTTAGAAATCACTTTAATTCATATGTAATTTTAAACAAGTGTTGAAAGATCTCATTGAATCTAATATTATTAACTCAATATTTTGCTTGCCTTCCATGTTATTTAGTACCTGTATTGAGTTGAACCAATCAAAATATATAAAACAGTATGTGATCTAATAAATGTAAACGAACTTTGCATTTTCTACGTAGTGGCTAGTCATTTTACAGTAGTACCTATGTAGGGACCGGTCATTTTACAGGCATGCATAATTACAAAAGTAGCCTAAACACCTTTTTAATTTCAGACATGAAATATGCTTACAAAAAAGAATAGGAAAAATTGCCAGTAATGGTGGCAAAAGATCTTCTTCTATGGTACAAATATAGATTTGCTGAGTGCTGCTCAATACCACTGAAACTACCAGGGAAACAGGCAAAGAAAAGAGAAATAAAAGAAATATGGATTTCTACGTGGCCAAACAAAGAGAAACGAGGAGTAGGAGACGTCCCCAAATATTTAGAAATCATCTGTTTTCTGAGCCTGTCTGTCACACAATGTTTGCAGCAATTTCGCCTCAACAGACAAATAATTACTGACATCTGCCAATTGCTTAAGGCTGACCTGGAAGGAGACATGCAGAGAGCACACTATTTGCCTGTAGCACTAACATTTTATGCTACTGGCTCATTCCAACATACTGTGGGTTATATGGCAGGCATGAGCCAAGTCTACTGTATCATGTGCAGTGCGAGATCTAACTTCAGATTTATTAAAGCGGGTAGGAGAATTCATCCATTTCCTTGTCTCGCACGAGCTGCAACAAAATACAAAGCAAGATTTTCTTGGTAGGTATCGGTTTCCTGGTGTCCTGGGAGCCATCGAAGCCAACACAGAATAGGCACCTATACATAAATCGTAAGGGGACCTACCTTGTCAACGTGTATGTAGTTTGTGATGCCAACTATCCTGGCTTCACTCATGATTCATTTTAGGGTGCTAAAAGGGATGGTGCAAGCTAGATACACAGTATAAATGTCGGCATTAATGAAAGGGTTAGTTAGGGTTATCGATCTGAGTGCTTCTCCTGGCGACATGCTCTGGCAAAATTGAGCTACAACAATATTATGTTAAACTTCTTAAAAAGAGTGTATACCAAAAGTTCCCAAACAATTTTTTATCCTAGGCCCACCTGTTCATCTGCATTAGGCACTGCGGCCCACTGTCAGCACTCCTTGGGAAAATGTCAAATTAAAAACAGTTTATATGTTTGAACCTATATCATTATAAATAAACCTAATCTAAACTGTCCTTTATTCATTTGAATAAATATTGTGAAGAATGGAAATTGAAACACTTTAATTTTAGTAAACAAAATAAATGGGAAAAATTAAACAGACAGACTTTTCTTTTTTTTATCAAACCTTTAAAATAGTCACCTTTGTCTAATTCGACATTTTAGAAATGCAGTTATTTTTCTTGGTCATCAGACAAGAAAGAAGTACATGTCTTTTATTCCCATTCATATATTTTCCAACAAAACATATTCTAGCGTTATTTTAAGATGACTGTGAATGAGCCAGTAATCAATAAAATATCAGTATATCCAAACATTTTAATAAATCAATCACCGGTATGGTTTATGAGTTTGGTTAATAACTTGATTTAGTTAATATTGAAACGTATATCAAAAGTACTCAATATTTTAAATGTTAATAGCTAATTAGTCACAAAAATATATTCATCATAGGCATTAATTGAATTTTTAAATGAATGTTATCAAGTACAAATGAAAACATTTCTACAAAAGAAAAACCCCATTTCAGCATCTCAAAACTGAGCCGACCGTACAAATGCATTCAAACTCCTACAGTTGCCTTTTTTGTTCTTTATACTTATGAAAAAGTATTCTTTGTTAGCCGATTCAACATATTGTAATTTTATGAACAAACTGTTTACATCTGCCTGCAAAGCATGATCTTAACACTGCTCTATTGTCAGAATGCTCGCTTTAAATCCCGCCTACCAGTAGGCAATCTGTTAGCTCTGATTTGTGAATTTCTGCTTTGATTGACAGTCCGCCAACACTCCCTTGCTATACTTTATTTTTCTACAGTTTCAATTGCTGCCGGCGCCTGCTTTTCACTATTAATAGAACAAAAATAGACAGAATGTCATTGCTCCTGCAGCCCACCCAGGACTGTGTCGCGGACCACCTTTGGGCTGCGGACCACAGTTTGGCAACCCCTGGTGTATGCAATCTACCATAATAACTTTTACCCTTTTCTAGAGAGATACATGAACATTAATGTGATTTCTACAGTAAGTAGTCATACTTTAATTGAATACAAATTCAGGCTAGTAAGCCGTGTATTGTAGTGTTTTGCGGCAGACTGCGAGCACCAGCCAAAAAGGGAAGCTGCTCCAGATTTCCCATAATAGCTCATACTAATCTCCTAAGAAAGTGGTATGTCTGTTTGTGCTAATCTGTATTAATAAAATGAATAAGAAATACCCAAAACCATTTGTGTGTATAAATGTTTTTTCCATTTCATAGAAATACTACTTAATATTTATGTACTGGACTTTTACTTTCAAACTACATTGTTCAAGTAAATGCCAATACTTATGTATTGTTCTTTGACTCAAGCAAGTTAACAGAATTGAAAAAATATTAAAAATGAAAGAAAAAAATAATAGTACTAATGTTTGCAGAAAATGCAAGAGAAACAAACATGCCGACTGTCTCCCAGGATACTGTTACCATGGATCTTATTATAGTTTTACATGTATTGTAAGGGGAACAGGTCACGCTGTTACTTGGCATGGGCAGGGGGAGTGAGTGAATGAGTGAGGAGAAAGTGTGTTGCTGTTTTCGGGAGTTGCAGAGCATGGATGTGACTGGTTGATGAGCCGGACAGCGGTGGGAAACGTCGGGAGGTTATATAAGGGAGTGCATGAGCCTGGGGACTGGAGACAGTCCAGCGCTGATTTTGAATGAGAAACTGTGGGTGCGACTAAACAAGTGTGTGAGCTGTGACCAGAGAGAATATGCAGTGAAAGCGCCAAGACTAAAACGTAGGGTTATTATTTTGGTGCTGTGAATTTCAGTCTGACAGGAATTCTCTGTAGTTTGAAAAAAAATATATATATATTGAGAATTCAACAATGTCTTCCTGAGTACTACTTCATAAACATGAAAACATTACAATATCAGTTCAAGTCTGCCCCTGGGAAACATAGCAATGGTTTATATTAATAAATGTTTTGATGTTTACAAAAACAGCAATACACGTAGGCTACATATATTTTTATTTAATTTTTAATTTTTTTTTTTTTTTAATGGTATTGTTCAATATTGAAGATTTTATAACATGGCTAGGCAAATCTGCAAGCAGATACCAACAATTACTAAGCACAAAAACCCAGACCGGGCACAAGCAGATAACTTTAACTTAAAGCATATGTGGAAGCAACTGTAAGTGTATCATGGTTAGCACATAATTGGATAGAAACAAAAATCATATCCCTCTTCCCACATTATTTCTAAAGATTGTGTATATAAATCACAGGTCACAAACCCAAAATAAATGTTACTTTTCTTAACTTTAATTTATGGTAAGACTAGTGTTTTGGACATATATTAACTAAAAATAAAAGGTCTTCATGCATTTCTATAACAAACATGCACATACTGTACAGCGCTAAAACAGAGTGAACAACAAGCCCACAGGACTTTTTTTTTTTTTTTACTAACTTTTTACTAACTTTTTTTACTAATGTTGTTGAGTTTCTTACCAAATTGTGTTACACTTTCCCAGAAATATGTGATCTGATTTCACTTACAACAAGGCACGACATGCTTTGTACACAATATTGGTACCGCACAATCAGGCACAATAAAAGAGATTGAACTTGCATCAAAAACACAAGCCAAGTTGGTAGAAAAAAAATGGGGCAACCTTAACCCCCACTGCCTTAAAAGATATGCCTAATAGCTAGGTGCTGGCAAAGGTTACCTCAATTGTTTCTTCTAACTTAGCTTGTGTTTTTGATATACAAGTTAGTAGAAACAACTGGGACACCTTTGGCACCCATTGGTTTTACAGTTGTGCCTATTTGCTTTGTGTGTGTGTGTGTGGTGCGTGTGACTAGTCCATTTAAAAAATGTAAAAATAAATGCGTTCCCTAGTATATTTCCATGTTGACAAAACAAGTTAATTGTCATCAAACTAGGATGTTCAGTAATGTGTGGATAAAAGTGCCTGGGGCCTGCAAAACAACATGAGAAAAAGAAGGACATTTTTACCTTCCTTTGGGGATTTACTTCTCTTACTGTATGACAGGTATTGACTTTTTTTTCTACATTTCACCAAAGAGTCTTGGGAGATACAAATTAAAAGTGAAATGGTGCTTTTGTCTGATTTATTTTTGCTGCGTCAATACCCTGAAAACATCTAAATTATCCTTGCTGTATGGAGAGTCTCTGGCAGTTCTCGCTGATAACTTAGCGTGAGGAACTACTGTTCCTCTCAATGACTAACAAACACCAACAGGAGAAGTGTGTGTTAAACTAACACACTTTAAATAAATACAGTTAAATATCAATTCCACTGGTTTTATTAGGTCATACATTTACTTTATTTTTAAACATTTATTTAGTTTTTGCACTGTTGCTATGAACTACAGCTATAGCATCAACTGGATAACTAGAATAGCCAAAATTTAATTGGCTGCAGCAATGCAATTCTCATACATAGATAGAGCAGACCAGTATAATGGTTAAAATGACAGGGATTCAAAAAGTAGTTGCACAATAAATAAGGGCAGTAGAAACGTGGAACGCAGGTAAAATACATATTGCAGATTTAATAAATTATTTTAACTGTTTAAATTTTATCAGTGTGATTATTACTACTGTATTACAGCCTGCTTGCCTAAAATCCAACAATCACTCAGGAAACAGAATACAACCATCGCATGTGAATCACTGATTTATGGGAACCAGTGCATACACAGACCCAGGGTCTTATAAGTTCTGCTCTACATTACTATGTTGAAAAATATTTGCTGACGATTCAAAGCATTTGTCATATTTTGCATGTACAGGCATGCAGACAAACAAACAGACAGACATGATCAGTTGATTAGGGTACACATTTAAACCTCTTTCTTCCTTATTGCGATACAGAATACAGATCAGTATTGTGAATAAAGGGTAATTATATAAAAAAATCACATGGATAAAACATGAGTGGGTTAAATATGTTACTGGACTCATGCACACGTCAAACAATACTTCCCAATCATTTAATTATAACTAAATTTGTTAAGGGTATAATTACAATTGTCAGGGATTACAGCAGTGGTTTACAAAATGTACTGGGAAATATTTTGTTATATGAACTAATGAGGCAGTACTTTTTTAAAAATATGATGTAAAATTGCCTGAAACTGCTGTAAACCCAAAACATTTTTATAACTTTAACAATGATTTAATAGAAATAAACAATTTTATGTGCTTTGTTTTACTGGCCAATTTAATTTACCAAACATAAAATAGTTTTTGCCATCCCTTTGGCAAGATGATTGCATTTTACAATGCAGTACTTCACGTATTTCATTGCACTGTCAGAGAACATAAAAAAAAAAAAAAAGTAGAATTATTTGACCCCTACAGCTTAAATGGTTTTCTGGTTCTCTGGCAGTGCTGCACAAAATTAAATCTGGACATACGACCATTTTCCTTGCTATGTCCATTAATCAGCAAACTAATTATGTCCTCTTTCTCATAACGGGATTGGAAGAATTGAAAGTAGCATATGTTGACAGTTAAAATGGAATTTTTTAACAAGCAAGCATGTTTTTGTAATTACATTTTGTTTGATTCCATTAAACCTAAACACGGACTATTAATTCAAAATTGTTTTGTGCTTATATATATATATATATATATATATATATATATATATATATATATATATATATATATATATATATATATATATACACCCTCACCCTGGGACCCTTATTATTGTTTTTGTCAGATTAATATGATTGTTTTTATATTGTTTGTTCTTTTATTAAATGTAGTATTTATAAACATTACAGTAAATATACAAATAAAACTTTTTTTAGCTATATTCTTTAATTTAAAAAAAAAGTCTCATATACAAGACTGTGTTAAAAATGAGCAAAGCCACTGTTTCTATATTTTTTGAATGTATCATGATAGAGACATTTACGTACCTCATTTTTTCAGGTTTCCAGCCAGCGCACATTGCCTTGTGCAGTTGGGCTGGTCTTAAAATGATACTTTACAGCAACTGCCTTTTTCCTATCTGTTTAATATTCCATTATGCGTGACTTGTAGAATTCTACTTTATTGTTTCTGTTTAGATGATTATGTGTCGTGCTAACTTTTCCAGCAAGGACAAGACTACTCAAAGCAATGAACACAGAAGCCCATAGGTGAGGCACTGTGCAAAGAAGCCTGTGAAACGCTAATATGATTAGTGTCTTTTTTGCCGGAATAGCAAGTAATCGTGGAAAATAATGATCTCAAACAGCACAACAGAGACTCACACAAAACACACACTATAAAATATTAATATGGTGCACAGATAATATCATTATAATGTAGATTATATAAAGTTACATTTTTTAAACTTGTTTGGTGAAGCAGAAATAAGTTATTCTATTGGTTTATCTATAGATGCTAAGGACATATAGGGCTTTTCAAGATGTCTTGCAACTCTGTAACTTCATTCATTATGAAGTGTGATTAGATCCTCTGAATTTGTGAGTCCAAGTTCTTTGACTTGTTAATTAACCAAATGTCTAGCTGTTATATGTGTTTCTCAGTGAATTTTATCAGTAACTGCCAACAAGGTCCAACAATCTACAAATTAACAGGAAAGATTTCCGGTAGAAGCATTAATATCAGTTTGGTTTTTTTTTGGGGGGGGGGGGGGTTTGTTCATAAAAAGTCCCATTGCTATTTAGCATCAAAGATTTGCTAATATGAGGAAACCAGAATCTCCCTGACTCTTTCGATTGTGGAAAAACTATTACATAATCGTAATAAAAAACTCGACACATTTACTGTTCTTTTGGGAGTCAGACAGATCTTTTTTTGGATATAAAATCACAACTGCATAATCCTCTAATTGTGTTTTATTAGTTTAATAAAAAGCAAACCCTGGTTCACTGCTAATGGGTAGATGGCTGTGGTTCTTGATACTTAGTGTGTGAAGGACAACATGGACAGGCAGAATGGCAGCATTTCTTGTTGAAAGAGTATTACACATTTTCATTCTTGACCACTAGAGTGCAACATTGTGCTCCAATTTCAAAGCATGTCTATAAACCCCAGATGTTGGGTATACAGTACCTTGCGATATGTTAATATGAATTTCCTAGGATAATGTGAAGGTTATTATCTCCCCGCAAGAGATTAAATCCCCGGCTATGGGTTATAGTGGAGGCGATCGCGTTAAAGTACATATGTAATAATCACAGGGTTATAGTGGAGGTGATCGTGCTAAAGTACCTATGTAATAATCACAGGGTTAGAGTGGAGGTGATTGCGCTAAAGTACTTATGAAATAATGTAACACCTCAAATGCTTCCATATATTTCGAAAATCTCATATCTAACTGCAATTAAAGTTTTTTCAAAAATTAGTTCGAATAAGTATTATTGAGAGTATTATATTCTGGGGATATGTGTGGGTGTCTGTCTGTGTAACGTTCCATTAGTGGCTTCTCGAGCGCATCCGTGCGCCTCCAGGAAAGAGATAGGCGTCCTGCTGTTTGTTTACAGGGAATGGCCAACCGCAGATTGCTATGGGCGTATCCCAGCAGACCGCCTCGTTATAAAAGGAAGCTGCTAACACATCTTCTGGGGTTTTGAGCCAAAGCAGGACAGTCTGTGTGACAGGAACCGACATAAACCAATATTGTGATACTACTAAATACGTAGCTACCGTCTGTACAAGCAGGGTCACAGGAACCTACTTTAGGAGTTTTTAAATCCTGCAAACACTACGGAGTGTGTGTGACTGTACTGTAGTGCAGCAGCACTTCACAACTTTTATTGTGTAGCTGTTTAATTCAGCATTTTGTATTAATTTTGCTTCACACTCCAGTTTGTAGACACACTCGTGCACTCAACCATTGCTGGCATGTGGTTTGCCCTGTCTTACCCTGCAGTTACCATTTCTGGAACCCTAGGCAGTTAGCTATCTGTAATTGTCTGTTTGTAAAAAAAATCAACGCTCTAAATATTGTAAATAAATCTTGAGCGCATGTACGGTGTTAGTGTCAGTCACATGTCTCTCTCCGTTTGTCTGCAAATACCCATGACCCCCCCCACCCTTTCACAACCACACATTTCTATCTGGGTACCAGGACTTATTTTATCTGCTTTTCATCCAACGTGGATACATTTCTTCCACTCACACAGTCCACTAGCTCGTCATTTTTCAAATGCGCTTTCATTCATCACCATTCATGTTGCTTCTGTGTCTGTTAGCTGCTATTGGCCACCATTAACGTTAGTATAATCACTGCATGTTGATTGGCCGAACTTTCATTCTGATCAGATTTCATTTTGGCATGCATCACACATCTCCACCCAGAGGGCTTTACCACTGCGACGTGAAAATGACAGCATAGAGTAATTATTATTTTCTTAAGTGCATGCATCTGAATATTCGAACGAACATTGCTGCACATGAGTTTGAAGGCAAAAATCCATGTCACTGGCTGCCATGAATTCTGTAGTTGATATATTATAAATAATTATCCCACCGCGTTTTGCCTTACACAGATTTCCTTACCTGAAGAAGGTTTCTAAAATGGCAAGTGATGTGTGGGACAGTAGGGATTAACATTAAAAAAAAAAAAAAAACAGGATCAACAAAGTTCTGTTTCAGATTTGATGAGTCAGGGATACAGGTGCAGGTGTGCTTCACATTTACCAAACAGTGGCCCAACTTGCAAGGCAAAGTTTGGTTTTGTGTGATCCTTTTCTGTTATGAGGACTGTGTAATTAGAGTTTACAACTGGCCCTATTCTGGGGCACTTAAGACAGGTCAGGTTTTTCAGCTCAACTCTCTAAATGGCAAATTAATTGATTTCATTGAACATGTAATATGAGTGTCAATTTAGTGATGGTCGTTAAAGGAATTTAATTGTTTTGCTAACTAGATACCAAAAGCACACACCTGGGGACTGGGATTAGTTTCTGTGAAGTTCGTTTCCATCAATCAGACCGATAGAGCTTGCTGATTTGCTGTATTCATCTGATTGGGGCGGGACTGTGTGAAGCTGGAAGAAGTATTACAAAATGTAAACGTAAGTGAAAAAAAGTGCGGGTGAATGCAAAATTCTCTATAACGACGCAATTACACTATTTTGATAAATATTGTTTACAATTTTACATTTGAATACACATTGTTATGATGCTCTCCGGATAGAATTGCCACAGCATTTAAACAATTAAACACATTTATTGAAGCCACTCACACAATTCATGTTCACTTTACTTATGATTAAAATCAATTAATTTGTGGTTTAGAAATGGGATAAACAAACCTATTTTGTGTCCTGGAATTCTACCGAATTCTCTGCTGGGTTTCGGCCATGGTGAGCTGCAATTCCTGTTGGTCAGTTTCATTTTATACCTCAGAGTTTATTTTTAATTAATGAGTTGCAAGATAAATTAGTTGAAACAGTATTCACTACTAACGAGATGACACCCCACTAATGACATTTTAAAAACAATTTGGGCAAGAGCAGTAAAACACATTATTAACCAACCAGGCATGAGGTATTTTGCTTTATTACAGCTGCTTAGATTTACTCTTGTACCAGTTTTCTGCATATGGGTCACAGAATTTCATTAGTAATCTTCAAAAACAGCATGAGTATGCAGAGCTAATTTACATATCACCCCCTACCTTTCTCATTCATTTGCATGACGTCAGGGTGAAAAGCCCGGTTTACTCCAGAAAAATGAACTGAGTGAACGGAAACCCAAAAAAGCATTTTACACAAGACATTTTGTATGTATTTTGTCATAAATCTGTTCAATAAACAACACCTCCTACTTAAAAATTGGTGTCCTCTGTTTGAACTGTTGATAAGTGTCATGATCATCAAATTTGATCATAGCTCTGGTTTTGAATTCATGGTTTTGGCAGTGGCTGTGTGTTACTGACATAATGAAGGGTTAAGATTTGAAATATGGTGAAATCATGGTAAATAACAAGCAAGCAAAACACAGATGTGTAGCTATGGTCACTGTGAAAGAGGAAGACGCTTGTCATTTTGACATCACACTTACTATTTTATGATGTCTGCTATCACTCCGAGTGGCTCTTGGTTTTGTTGTTCCAATTATCATTTTTCAAATCATTTAACAAATATACAGAGAGCAGGTGGGACTGACAGAAATCATATTGTCACAGGGTTAGAATGCATTGTTCACCTACTCAATTACAGTGATCACCTTAGATACTATAATCTGTGATTTGCTTGCTTTTATGATTTCACTAAACTTCACTTTGCAAAGCTAAAGTAAATTAAAGTTTATACTCAAGTTGTTTGTATGTTGGACAGAATGTTTTGCAGATAGAAGCTGTAAATCATTTGTCTGTGTGTGTGTGTGTGTGTGTGTGTGTGTGTGTGTGTGTGTGTGTGTGTGTGTGTGTGTGTGTGTTTTTAACTATTTAATTTAACACTTTATATCATTTTTTATTATTATTTTTTGGCTGCAAACCTGATTTGGGTAATTTAATCCAATTTTATTATTATAGTAATAATATTTCGATACATGCTTGGCTTCGAGCATTAAGTAATGAGAAACATATAGCCACAATATATCTTGCAGCTTATCTATCTGCCTACAACATATGCAACTTAATGCTGTCAGTAAAATAAAGTCCAAAAAGTTGACAGGTTTGGAACATGCCTAAATCAAACTGTCTCCATGTGTTGCCTGGACTAGAGGGCAATCAAACCCAGGCATAAGGGTTATGAAATCCCACACTATAAACTGTATTATTCTTAAACCACTAAGTTGTGTCTGAACAAATAAACACTTGGCCCTTAATCCTGGGCATGGAAATAAAGAAGTTTTATTTTTGGGCACAGAGCCTCAATAAAAAGAACCGTGGTACACCATGGATCATAACATATTTGGTATGAGTCTATTTCAACCTCTACCTCGTGGTATGATAAATGTGAATTGTTGCCAGTCCCCTTTGGCCGAAGTTTACAGGGAGCATTCACAACAGCATTAACCACCATGCACACTGGGACCAGAGAACAGAACATACAATCCATAATAGCTGTTGTCCTGAAGGAAGAGGATCTGCATAATTGTATTAGAAACTGGAGATGTAAATAAAATAAAAAAACAATTAAGAAATGGATCACTCAATGCCAGCCTTTGGGTAAAAACAATGAGCTGTTGCTAAATTCTGAAAGCTGTGAACTCCAAATCAGCAGCTAGCACATTTTGTTTCTGAAAGACATAAAATAATTACGCTTTACCAATTACAATTACACAAATGAAAAACTACTTTAGACTACTTACAGATACAATAGCTGAGTTGTTTAGTTCTTGTTTATTGGCTAATGATGATTTGGAGTAATTATCCCCTTGTCCTCAGTCATAGAAACATGTTTAGATATTCAAGTAACAGCACACATGGAATTGTTTATTTTCTAAAATGTTGCAGTTAGCGCTCAAGACCAAATGTTTAAAATGTCTAAGTATTTAGAAGGCTCTTGGCAAACCTGGTTTGAAAGGGAAAACTGGCTACATTTTACTTCCAAAGTGAATTACATGTCCTGTTGTTATTTGTTTTAAGGAGATGTGTTTGTTTTGGACAACATAGGCTGTACTGTTTTTTGTCTTTCGAAGTCTGAGTCTTCAGCATGTGAAAAGTCCAGCTCTGTAAATGTATACCGTAATTGTATTAAATCTAAAAATGATGTAAACTGTGTATGTTTAAAAGTAAGGAGCTTCAAATGTCACCACTGCACCTTACTATTTTATGGTGTTTGCGATCATTTGACTTAGTTCTGTTACTGCAATATTATCACTTTTCTTTAAGCTGCTTTTACTTGGTTTTGAACTTACTTTGAGCTTACAATAGAGTGCAAAAGTGCCGGGACTCAACAGTCTTGTTCGTTCCATTAAAATCATGATACAATGTAACCTTTCAAGAAAGCCACCCTTATAAAATGAATATGAGTATGGTAAGAAGTGATAATGTTGGGAACATGAAGCACCTTGTATCAAACAATATCCATGTTACACATTTTTAATTTTCCTATCTTTTTTTTATATAAATGCTTTTCTTCACAGGTATTTCATGAAAGTCTATAATGGAAACTGCATTGTGTTTATGAAAGGAGAATCTGCCTCTAATCACGTACACAATCAAAATGTTCCTCTATGAGTCCTTTGCTCATACATCCTTGTCACCTCCTTATCGTTTCTTTGTATGGTCCTCCTCCTCCCTGCCTCCATCTTGCAGCATGCCTTGGTTCTGTTTAGGTTTTCAGTGAGGGGGTTGTCAGTACTAGATCCATGCTGTTATGTTGGTATAACATCATCGGTCTTGTACAAGGCTGACCAATCAGAGCTCAAGAATTTTTCTTTCCATTGTATAATGCTTAAATAATGTTAGATAAGAATTTGGGAGAAAAAAAAAAAAAAACATCTTTCAAATATCTTACTCAGGTTCACAGTGTCCTTGAAGGAATTGTATACTGTACAGCTATGGTCAAAATTTTTGCATCACCTATAATTTTAGGATTAAGACATAATTAAAAATAAAAGTATATGAACGTAATGTACAGCTTTTATTTAACATCATGTAATCAAAGAAACTACCAAATAATATTGCAAAAGTCTACCGGAAGCCATAATAGTAGTACAGTATTTTATGTTAGATAGTGAAATGTCACATTTTTCAATTTTGTCCGTTTTTTGTTAAGTATACACAGGATTTCCTAATACTTGTTGCAAATCTACATTTAAGTTAAACCTCCAATGTATTACTGTGATATTTCTAGTCAAATTCAGGTTAAGTTACTGTTCTCTCTCTCTCTATACGTGGCAATCTTTGGATGGTGCACAATATACTTTAGTGATCTCATCACAATATGCTTTAGTGATCTCATTGAATACAATGACTTAATAGTCCACCAGTGAGGTAATTCTTCTGAAATTCTTGGTGACTATCTTAGTCTGTCTAAACAGACTATTAAATATAAACATAGTCAACGGTAACAAGATACAGGAACTTGTTAACTTGGCAAGACTCACTCCGTCCCATGTTTTGTACTGTCTAGAGCAGCCTTTTTACCAAGGGTTTTTTTTTTTTTAAAGAATAAGAGACTGAAAAAAAAATGTTTACAAAACTTGTTTAACCTTTGCGAAAAGGGTCCACTTGTACAAGATACACTGAATTAGGTACTTTAAGCATTAAAAGTCAGAACTCACAAATTGTACTTTAATTCCAAACCAATTGTGGAGTTTGCCAAATCTAAAACAATACGCCCATTCACTGGATGAACTTTACACATTTATACCAAAAAAAAAAAAAGCTGGAGAATAGTCATTAAAATAAGCACCATTTAGAATTTTGGGCTCAATTCACAAAGTGTTCTTTCTCCATGGTTCTTTTAAATTCACCACTTAATATGGGCTGTTTTGACTCTGCAAAAGAGGTGGGTATTCTTGTGAACTCAGGCAGCACAGACTCAGATGTGGTTTTGGCAGTTTGCTTATAAAAATAAGTCAAAACTGTTATATATAAATAAAATGTTTCAACTGAAACTACATCAAAGTTGATACAAAAAAAAAAAAAAATACCAATTACAATGCTTGTGACTTGACTTGGCCAGTGTTGATTCAGAGTTCTGAGAGCTTGGACTTGTTTTGAAGTTTACCATAGTAAAATCATACCATAGTGTAATAAAGCATAGTTAAAGCATGGTAAAGCAGAACAAGGTAACTTTTATGAGGGCAAACAGTTACTTACATTTTGATTCTAACAGGCTGCAGAAAAAGAAGCATCCATTTTCTCTAAAAGTCGCCCTAGTGTACAGTATGTTGCTTTTGGAAATCTTAACAAGTTAGGCAACCTGACAATCCAAAGATAAACATAAAATGTCACATGATCCCTGTTATTTTCAGTGTAATCTGGTTGTACAATGTATTTAAAATAAGTGGACAGAAAAACATTCATGAATAAAATAAAACAAAAAATATATATATACATACAATGATTCAGGGAATGATGAATTGGAAAAGTACCAGAATAGGGTACAGTAACAAAAAATGTGTTTCAGAATGAAAGCACCAGAGGGCACTACAAATCAAAAAGGGCCTTTCATTTATATCTGAAGACTGAATTACCTGGATATTACATTTATACACATACTAGAATTGCAAAGCTCTTTATGAGGGGAGAGATTGGTCTTCCGTTGGGAGCGTAGGAATTTATGTATATCTTTTATTATTCATCTTGTGAGAAATGGCTGTAATGAAAATTAGATATTATTTCAACCCTAATTTACAAAGAAAATTACAATTTTCATGCAACGTATTGTAATTAAAAAACAAACAACTATTTTTTTTTTTAGTAACATATATGAAACGGTACAAGACTTCCACTCTTTGAAAATGCATGGGTTAACTAGAAGCCCAATGGTAGTCCCAGTCACAGCTCCATCATATTTTATAATATGGGCTGGGTGAATATAAAAACATAAGAAAGTTTACAAACGACAGGAGGCCAGTCGGACCATCTTGCTCGTTTGGTTGTTAGTAGCTTATTGATCCCAGAATCTCATCAAGCAGCTTCTTGAAGGATCCCAGTGTATCAGCTTCAACAACATATACTCGAGTGAAGACAGTAAAATGATATTCCAGTGGGGCTTCTTTCCAAGATTCATCTGGTAAACACCATCTTTCAGATTGGTAACCTATATCACAAACAAGGTAAAGGACCTGTTATTTATAAAATTGGTGCAGCATTATCAGTGTAATGCCAATCTAGGCAGACACCATTGCAGAAACTACCTTCTGAGGTTGAAATAAGGACACAACATTATTCTGCTACAAGAAGAGAATACTTAATCAATGTGTATCCAGGCAGGCTTGCCCTTTTCTATTTCAGCCTGTTGGTCACGGTTTTGTTTTTCCTGTCTGCCCTGCTGCCTGCCCACACTATGCTAAAGCAAGCCCCTAAAGGTTCTATGAAGAACTGTTTTTATTCAACTCATTATTATTTTAGTACTTCATGAGAATGGTTTGTTACAGAAAACATTATTCATTCTCCACTTCCTCATACGGATGTTCTATTCAAACAAAACATTTTGTATTCCCGGAATCTTGAGATAATAGATATTATCTCTCAAGATAATAGCTTGAGAGATAATAGCTAGAATCTTGGGTATTACTAATGCATTCACGCCTCACAATATTGTTTTTATATTAAAAATACAAGTTCACAAAGGGAGAGAAACATAGCTGCATTGGATGTATAACCTTTTCTGGTACAGATATATGTTCTTACTTTTTCTGCAACAATTCTAAAAATCTCTGCATTGCCTCTTGATCTCTAGAATAAAACACCCTTTCAATATGCTTATGCAGCACAGTACAGTACCGTTCAAATTGGTCTGGTTTTGATTATACTAGTTTAAAGAGCTTTCTGGAATGAAGGAAATCAATGGTCAAAAATTCAGAGGGTTAGCTCAATAAAAAAAAAAGTTCTAAAGCCACAAATATTCTCATTTAGATTTTTTTTAAAGGTACCTTTTTTTTTTTTACATTTTACAACATACAGTACACCTCATATTAGCAGATATATTTTCATTAACAAATAACTCAAAAGTTCAGGGAGCACATTTCTTTTTCTCAAGCTGGAATTATTTTTCAGTAAGCTCACTGTAGGCAGCTGAACATTTTTCTTCTATCATTTTCTCATTGGGCCTACTGTAGCTCTAGTTTGTTTTTAGAAGAAAAAGACCATTCACTGCTTGAATAATATGTTTACACCACAGTGGGAATTTCAGTAAAATATCCAAATTATGCTAGCCGTTAGCTATTGCTTGACTTGGGTTGAGACTGTGGTTTTCAGGCATTTCTCTTTGACTTTATGTTGTTTCCTGTAAAATGTTCTAAGACTTTTTTACAAATTAAAATTAACCCTTAGAATACCGAGTTATTATTAGTTTTGCTCTGTACTTAAGATTTTATGTTTGTTTTTTTTAAAGAGCAGTGCAACACTATAGAAAGACATCAAAACATTGTAAGTCTTTAACCTTTCCAGTACCTGTCATTTTACAGTTTCTCCTAATGTACCAATGATGCCACCTCTGGTCATGCGGGATCTCAGTTCTATCTTGTTGGAGTTGTAATAATGTTTAATTGTACTGTGTCTGTTGTGAAGTACTGATGTAAGGAGTTGTGGTATTTACACCTTATTACTAAAATGAGTATGATTTAATAGTGAATAGTAAAGACAAGTATTGATTATATGGTTTATTTAATAACACTCATCCCATTATTGCATAGTGATATAATAACAAAGATAGCAAATATATTCATCTACAGATTATATTAGTCAACAAGCTATAAGGTAACAGAAATTGATCAGTTTCTACCTGCACATGGGAAGCTCTTTTGCTAGGTGTGGCTGGAAGTCAGATTTCCTCAATGTGATGGAAGCAGCCCATGTGCATTTGATTATTTCATAAAGAAATCCACATGCAGTTGGGGTTAAGTAATAAATCGGCCCTCATTGACAATGGCTTTGATATAAGAACAGTCCTGGAAAACCTGTCTAGGCATCTTTTGTTTATGTATTTGTCTTTATTAATAATTCATGAGTATGTGAAAATGATTAACCACTTCTGTCACTGTTTTTGTGGTTCCTACCTGGTCACTCGACATGGTACTTGCTATAGTGCAGTATATGGGTAGAGTATGTGTTCCTGCATCTCATAAGATGGTATCACTGTATTATCAATGATTAAAATAAAAGTTCTGTGTATTCATACATTACAATGAATACAAAAAAAAGTTTGAAAATGGAGCAGCAAATAATACATGCAGATGAAGAAATTCAAGGGAAAATAGCTGGCATGATGGGTACCATTGCTACTTTTAATTGTCAGACACATACCTGGGAAGAATACTGTGAGATACTGATGCATTTCTTTACTATCTATCTTTTTAAGTGGAGTGGGTGAGCAGACTTATAGTTTGATAAGGATTTTACTGAGTGATAAGGCATTTGAACAGCTGGTAAACTAGTAACCTGAAACCAAGTGAAATAGTGCAGCAATTCAAATGTAATTAAAAGAACAGAAAATCTGACGAGACTGTTGGAGAACATGTTGCAGAGCTTAGGAAATGGCGTAGGACTGTAACTATGGAGACACACCAACTCAAATGCTGTTGCTAGTTTGCGGCATAAATGATGACAGAACCCAAAGGCGGCCATTGTCATTGTCATTTGCTGTTCCCAAGGTCACAGATGACAGTAAGGAAATGTATAGAAAAGCCAATAAGCAGAGATTGCTACCGATGTGGAGATAGACATTTCCCACAGGAATGCAGATTTAAAAATGAAAAATGCCATAATTGCAGAATGAGACATGTACGATTAACCTGAGGACCTGTACAGGAGAAACTGTGGACATAACTGGAGCAGCCCAAGTGACAGTGACATACCGAGGGTCAGTTAAAGAATTGCCACTAGTAGTAGTGACTGGTTCAGGGCCCAACCTACTGGGCAGAGGCGGGATAGCTGAACTGACTTTGGAGACCAGACAATCAAATGACACAGTTACGCCATCAGACACTGCTAACTGTGCATGAAACAGTGTTCAAAGAAGAACTGGGTACTTTGCAGGGAACCACAGCCAAAATATAAAAACTTCTTCTGAAAGAGAAGATTATTGAACCAATGAAGTTTTTAGACTGGGCTGTACTCATAGTGCCTGTACTGAAGCACGATGGCTCGGTTAGACTATGTGGAGACTATAAAGTAACTGATAACCAAGTGTCATGTCTGGAACAGTATCCGATTCCCAGAATTGATTATTTGTTTGTAGCCCTTGCAGGTGGAAAACAGTTGTTTTCTGTTTCTTCCTGTGTGAAGTTGGACATGAGCCGCGCCTACCAGCAAATTGTACTGGATGAGGATTCCAAGAAATATGTCACTGTTAATACCCACTAGGGTTTATTCCGATATAATTGTTTGCCTTTTGGCTTATCATCAGCACCTGCTATTTTTCAACAGACAATGGAAGGGTTACTGCATGGTATCCACATGTGGCAGTGTATCTGGATGATATCTTTGTGACTGGCCTGACAGACGGGGAGCATCTACAGAGCTTGAAAGAAGTGTTCTAGGGACACCTACTTAGGACTGTTAAACTACTACAACATTTCTTCCCAAATTATCAACCCTCGTGATGCCCTTACATCAACATATCAACCCTCGTAATGCTCTTACATAAACATATCAACCTTTGTGATGATCTTACACCAACGTATCAACACTCTTGAACTTTTGCAGAAGGATGTGAAGTGGCATTGGGGGTCAGAGCAAGAAACGGCTTTTGAGCCTTCCAAAAAGTTGCTGCAATCATCAGATGTGTTAGTTCATCATGATGGAGACAAAGATCTCATTCTTTCTTGTGATGACTCACCCTATGGAGTAGGTGCTGTCTTTTCACACCACATTCCAGATGGATCAGACAAACCTATTGGATTTGTTACCAGAGCTGCTCAGCAAAATTATTCACAGTACACAAGGAGGGACTGACTATAATTTTTGATAATTTCATAACTATCTCTACGGAAGGCGCTTCACCATCTGTACTGACCACAAGCCATTGATTTCTCTCTTTAATGAATTGAAAGCTGTACCACAGGTGGCCTTACCAAGGATTTAGAGGTGGGCAGTAACACTCAGAGCTTACGAATATATTATAGTGTATAAAGCAGGTAAAGACCATGGAAACTCTGATGTTTAAGTCGTCTTCCACTGCCCAAAGGACCCATAACAGCTACACAAGAGGATGAGTACTAATGGTGGATCACATGGACATCTTACCAATGACAACAGCACAGATCAAGTCTTGAACAGGAAAGGATCCAGTGTTGTCTGGAGTCCATGAGTATGTCCTTATGGGGTGGCCTAATTGTATTACAGAAACTGAATTCACAGTGTTCCTTTCAAGAAAACAGGTGCTTAGTGTACAGGATGGATGTGTGTTGTGGGGATCACGTGTTGTTGTCCCAAAGCAAGGTCGTCGATCTGTAATGGAACAGTTACACCAATCTCACCCTGGCATCACGCGAATGAAATGGCTGGCAAGAAGCAACATGTGGTGGCTAAAAATGGATGGGAAGATTAAAAGAAAAGTACAGTCTTGTGTAACATGTCAAGTGTATAGAAAAGCTCCAGCAAAGGGCCTGCTGCACCCATGGGAGTGGCCAGGAAAACCTAGGAGGAGTGTACATATTGATTATGCTGGACCATTTCTTGGAAAAATGTTCTTAGTGATCGTGGATGCACATTCTAAATGGATAGATGTTTATCCTGTGCACACATGGACTTCTGCGGCTACCATAAAAAAACTCAGAATCCATTTTAGCAACCATAATCTTTCCTGAGATGATAGTGTCTGATAATGGAATTCCCTTTGTCAGTGTACTATTCAGTGAGTTCACAAGATGGAATGGAATCACCCATGTAACATCTGCTCTGTATCATCCATCTTCGAATGGGTTAGCTGAATGAGCCATGTAGACATTCAAAGAGTAGGTAAAGAAGATTTCAGGAGGCACCCTGGAAACAAAAGTATCTTGTGCATTATTTAGCTATAGAATAACACCACAGTCTACTACAGGATTCTACACTTGATCTTCTACATCCCGATCTCAAGGGAAAGATACAACAAAAACACAAGGAAAACCACAATAAACATGTAAATGCACAGAGCTTTTAAACAGGAGATTTGTATACACTCAAAACTTTGGTCATGGACAAAAATGGATACCAGTAACTGTTCAAGAAGTAATTTGACCAGTTTCATATACAGTGTTAGGAGATGGTAGAGTGGTGTACCGTCATGTAGACCAAATGCACAACAAACACGAGGGAGCAGACAGAACTGCGCTGAAATGCAGAGAACCCAGTTAATGACACATCCTAACAGATCCATCCCAGTTCTGTTGTGCTACCAGATGGTGTGATTGCTAGAT
This sequence comes from Polyodon spathula, assembly GCF_017654505.1. Taxonomy (NCBI): domain Eukaryota; kingdom Metazoa; phylum Chordata; class Actinopteri; order Acipenseriformes; family Polyodontidae; genus Polyodon; species Polyodon spathula. The sequence goes on from NC_054534.1 coordinate 95,909,269, forward strand.
GGTGTGGTCACTAGATGGTGTGGTCCAGTGGTTAAAGAAAATGGTTTATCATCAGGAAATCCACAGTTCAAATCCTGGCTCAACCACTGATTCATTGTGTGACCCTTAGCAAGTCACTTAACCTCCTTGTGCTCCATCTTTCAAGTAAGATGCTGTTGTAACTGACTCTGCAGCTGATGCATAGTTCACTCTCTCTAGTCTGTGTAAGTCATGTTGGATAAAGGCATCAGCTAAATGGGGATCTCACAAATGGAGATTATACAAAGGGGCATTCAGAACAGAAAATAGGAGACACTTTTTTACACAGAGAATTGTGAGGGTCTGGAATCAACTCCCCAGTAATGTTGTTGAAGCTGACACCCTGGGATCCTTCAAGAAGCTGCTTGATGAGATTTTGGGATCAATAAGCTACTAACAACCAAACGAGCAAGATGGGCCGAATGGCCCCCTCTCGTTTGTAAACTTTCTTATGTTCTTATGTTCTTAAATAAATAGTTATAATAATACATTTACTGAAGGAAAACCTTACAGATCCAAGGCATCACTCAGTGATGTTATATCACAGCAGACATCATCATCAGTGTCTGGCCCTTCATCACCTATAGCTAGTTCTTTGCAAGAGATTAGGCCTTCTGTATGGAACAGAAGACCTCAAACATATTTGGAAGATTATGAATAATAAGGGCAAGAATGAGCCCCAGATCTCACTGGGAGGTGAAGGGAGTCTACCTTGATCTTCCCGAAAAAAAAGAGAGAAAGAAAAGCAGAATGACTAATTTGTTTGCATTGCAAGTGTTACTTAATAATAAGTAAATAATAATAATAATGTAACACCCCAGTAGTCCTATGTTATTAAGGCTGGCCAACAGTTAGCTGGACTCACCCAGTATCACTGTTGGAAGGTGCTTCCAGGTCCTTGTGTGCCTAGGGACTGAAACTAGCTTCTAGTATGCTTCAAAATATTAAGATAAATAGGGCAGTACCTCCACCTAAGTACCAAGCCACAAGAAAAGTAATACCCTACCATAGGAAATAAACAACTGCATGCACCCTCTTAAATAAAAACACAGGACACAAAAATGATGGCCGGTAAAGGATCCAATTCTATTAAACCAGGTACAGAACTGAGAATGAGGGTAAACAGTAGCAAGGCAAGTAAAAACATTAAAATGATGGTGAATACAACCAATGGAATATGGTTAGCACATCCTTAACATTATATATTAAAATAATATTTTCCCTTAGCTTTGTTTACTGAACACATGTAAATGTTAACCTTTTCAATATCATTTAAATATCAACAGACCAATGCCTTTTTAACTCTTGGTCAAAATAACGGGCTTATACAGTACTAGGTTAGATAAATAACCTTATGTGATGGGCAGAGAAGGGTCCAGGCTGTAGTTCGACCTCCTGATGGTAGAGGACTCTGAGCAGCCCAAGTGTGACACTATTGGGATGACTGAACAGTGATTGATCCAGTATTGTCATCCATCTTAGGTAGTGGCAGGCAGAAATTTGTTTATGGAGAACTTTATTCTGTAAAGCAGCCATTTTGAACACAGGGTAGTCTGCCATTGGTGTTCAGTAATTACAGGGGCGTTACTACAGACATTAATATGGAAGTCTATGTGGGGCTGGAGAACGGAGACAAGAAGAAAGGTGCAGCTTGGTATTTTGTTTGTTTGTTGGTTGTTCTGTGTTAATGCTGTGTTTTGATCTATCATTTCATAACCTTGCTGAGGGGAGATACAAGGTCATGCCAGAAAAGATTCTGAACTAATATAATTATTTCATCAGTACTAAAGCACAACCAGCACATCTGCACAGAACACTTCACAGAAGGGCCAGCATTTGTTTGCACTTTGTTATTGTAATCATTTGCACCAAATGATTTCACAAAAAAATCATAACTCTGAATATTAAATACACTCTCACTCTGACTGCCATCGAGGGATTGAGTTTAAACTCTAAATCACTGTGTCAAGAGTGTTTGTGACCCATCACATTTGGTGTCAGAAGCTCAAGAGGAGACCTATTGCTTGCAAACAAGGGATCAAAATGCACTATACCCTGACGGAACAAAAAAAAAAGGAGAGATGATATAGAATGTCAGTGGCTGGAGAGATAGTGGGAGGAACGAGAGGCGAGCCACCAGAAACAGATGGCTTCATTCATGTCCTCCCTGGTTGACCGGATTGCGAGTACTGGGTTCATGGAGTCATCAGTAGTGTGAATATTCTTCTCCCAGCCAAAGCTCACAAAGCTGACCAAGAAGGATGATCCAAAAGTCTAACTTTCCACATTTGAGAGGGTAGTGGAGTCAGTTACATGGCCATGGGACTGCTAGGCTAAAAAAATCGCTCTATGCTTGAGAGGAGAGGTGGAGTCCGAATATAGAACACTGGATGCAGCTGACACCACCAATGATGACGTGGTTAAGGAGGTTATTCTGAGAAGAATGGAAATAACACCAGAAACATACCACCGCTGATTTCATGAATACCATCTGCCTGTAGGAACATAATTCCGAGTTGTGCCCCAGTACGTTAAAGATCAGTGCATGCGCTGGCTAAATCTAGACACCGAGTTTGAAGGGGATATTCTGGACAAAACATTGGTTGAACATCTGATTGAGATCGTTTTGCCAGGTTGTAAACAATGGATTCAATGTCACCGTCCAACCAATTTGGACGAAACTATCAACCTGGTGGAAGCATACGAAGACTCTCAAACAGAAGGGAGACCGCATCAAAACAAGGACAATAACTCAAGTAAAGCAACCATTAAATGTATCTATCTAAATGCTAGAAGTATCAGAAACAAAATTTTAGAACTTGAAGCCACTGCACTAACAAGTAACTATGATGTGATAGGTATTACAGAAACTTCGTTGTCTGAGAGTGATGGGGACGAATATAATATTTGTGGGTATACACTGTATAGGAAAGACAGGCAGGACAGAAGAGGTGGAGGGGTAGCGCTATACATAAGAAACAATCTTGAAGCCCAGGTGTTAAACCTGGACAAAGAAAATAAAGCAGAATCAATATGGGTCAGAATAATGAACAAAAATTCAAAGGGCATAATAATAGGAGAATGCTATAGACCGCCAGATTCAGACGATAAGCAAAATAATCTTATACAATGACATTAGAAATGTGTGTAGCAAAGGAGAAGCCATACTAATGGGGGATTTTAACTTCCCCCATATAAAATGGGAAAACCTGGTGGGTAGCACGATGGGCGAAATTGAAATGGTGGAAATGACAAATGACTGCTTCCTAACAGAATTTGTCAAGGCACCGACTAGAGGGGAGGCATGCCTTGATTTAATATTTTCAAATAATGAAGACAGAATAACTAAAACAGAGGTCAGAGAACCACTAGCAAACTCAGACCACAACATGGTCTCATTTGAAGTGCTTTTTAAAACCCCAAAAGTAATGACTAAAGCTAAGGTTTACAATTTTAGAAAAGCAAACTATGAAGGTATGAAACAGAGACGAACAGAAGTAGATTTGAGTAAAATAGAGAAAACATCCACAGAAAAATGGCTGTTCTGCAAAAATGTAGTATTAGAGGCGCAAAACAATTACATTCCTAAAGTAGACAAATTTAAATGTAAAACTAAATTGCCAAAATGGTTTAATAGATCAATTAAAAAAATATTCAGCGAAAAAAGGCACTTTGCAGAGTGTTAAAAAGGGACTAAAAACACATTACACAGAAAGAGTACACAGAACTGCAAACGCAAGTCAAAAAGGAAGTTAGAAAGGCCAAGAGAAAAACAGAAATCAACATTGTAAGGAGGCTAAAACCAATTCCAAAATGTTTTTCCAATATTACAACAGCAAGAGAACATTTAGAGAGGAGGTTAAATGTCTAAGAGATACAAATGGCAAAATCATAGAAGAAAAAAAAATAGCAAATATATTAAATGATTACTTTTCACAAGTTTTTACAAAGGAGGATATGGACAACATGCCCCACATGTCAACCAGTTCCTATCCAGTTTTAAATAACTTTAACCGGTACCTGGTACCGACAGACTGGAAAATTGCAAACGAAATTTTGACAAAAGGAAAACAAAAAAGGAAACAAAACTGAACCAGGTAACTACAGACCAGTAAGCCTGACTTCTATTATATACAAACTTATGGAAACTATAATAAGATCCAAAATGGAAAATTACCTATATGGTAACAGTATCCTGGGAGACAGTCAACATGGTTTTAGGAAAAGGAGAAAGTGTCTAACTAACCTGCTTGATTTTTTTGAGGATGCAACCTCAATAATGGATAATTGCAAAGCATATGACATGGTTTATTTAGATTTCCAGAAAGCATTTGACAAAGTCAACACATAAAAGATTAATTCCCAAACTGAACACAGTAGGGATTCAAGGAAACACATTTACGTGGATTAGGGAGTGGTTAACATGTAGAAAACAGAAAGTACTGATTAGAGGAAAAACCTCAGAATGGAGTGTGGTAACCAGTGGAGTACCACAGGGATCAGTATTAGGTCCTAATCTATATTAATGATTTAGATTCTGGTATAGTAAGCAAACTTGTTAAATTTGCAGACGACACAAAAATAGTAGGAGTGGCAAACATTGTTGCAGCAAAGGTCATTCAAAATGATCTAGACAAGGTTCAGAACTGGGCAGACACAAGGCAAATTACATTTAATAGAGAAAAGTGTAAGGTACTGCAAGCAGGAAATAAAAATGTGCATTATAAATATCATATGGGAGATACTGAAATTAAAGAAGGACTAGGAGTTTTTGTTGACTCAGAAATGTCTTCATCTAGACAATGTGGGGAAGCTATAAAACAGGCCAACAAGATGCTTTGATACATTGTGAAAAGTGTTGAATTTAAATCAAGGGAAGTAATGTTAAAACTGTACAATGCATTAGTAAGACCTCATCTTGAATATTGTGTTCAGTTCTGGTCACCTCGCTACAAAAAGGATATTGCTGCTCTTGAAAAAGAGTGCAAAGAAGAGCGACTAGAATTATTCCGGGTTTAAAAGGCATGTCATACGCAGACAGGCTAAAAGAACTGAATCTATTCAGTCTTGAACAAAGAAGACTACGAGGCGACCTAATTCAAGCATTCAAAATTCTAAATGGTATTGACAATGTCGACCCAAGGGACTTTTTCTACCTGAAAAAAGAAACAAGGACCAGGGGTCACAAATGGAGATTAGACAAAGGGGCATTCAGAACAGAAAATAGGAGGCACTTTTTTACACAGATAGAAAGTGTAACAAAGCACTATATACTGTACACAGACAAATGCACTATCCCCACTGAACATTATTTATTGTAATATATATATATATATATATATATATATATATATATATATATATATATATATATATATACATACACACACATACAGAAATACATGCTGTCAAATGAAAATATATCAAAAAGCAACAAATCATGTAAACTAGAAGCTGCACCCTGTAAAACAACTTAATACAAAGATTTAACATATAAGTTGGAGAACAGTGTAGAGTTCAGAAACTATTACAGGAGCACAGGGATGTATTTTCTGAAGGATATTGGGTGGACCAAGGCTATTACCCATTAAATTCCCTTGATGGATACGGCGCCATTCTGCAAGCACTACTGCAGAATATCCCTATCACAATATGAGGCTGTAAACGCCCATATTAAGCAGCTGTTGAATAGTTGGGTTATCCATATGAGTAGCAGCCCCTATGCATCATCTATTGTTCTAGCTCAGAAAAAAGATGGCAGTCTTCAGATGTGCATAAACTACCACCAGCTTAATGCTCGGACCTGGAGGGATTCGTACCCTTTGCCACGTATTGAGCAATCTCTCAGTGAGCCCCGTTCATTTCTGGGATGAATAAGAAGGGAAGACGGGCACAGGGCAATCATTGTAATCCACTAGACCCAGGAGTGTGAAGAGTGTTTTCAGGAAACTAAAAGAGAAGCTTGTATTGTCTCCAGTATGGCTTATGCTGACTTTTCTAAACCTTTTTGTCCTACAGACTGATGCAAGCCATCAAGGGATGGGAGCTGTATTATCGCAGGAACAGGATGGAAGGCTGTGTCCTATTGCATTTGCCAGTTGGGGATTGAGACCACCGAAAAAAAAATGGATAACTATAGCTATGAAGCTGGAACTATTGGACCTTAAGTGGACCATGACTGAGAAATTTAAAGAGTTCTTGCTTGGGCAGCACTGTTTAGTCTATACTGACAATAATCCTCTCTGCTACTTACAGACCACCAAGTTGGGAGCCTTGGAACAACTGTGGGTGGCACAACTAGCCTCCTTTTTGGATGAGATGAAGTATCGGCCAGGGAGGTTGAATGAGAATGATGATGCACTGTCACGGCAGTACAAAGAGGAGGCCAGTGTTCAAGAACAAGTGGGGGCAGAAGTCATTTGGCCCAGTGCAGCACTAAAAGACCAGACAGGGCCACAGGGATCAGGTACTGGGCAAGGGGGGGTGGCGTGCATCAGCGCATTATTGCGGCACTGACTTATAAGCAGAAGGCTGACTTGTCCACGCTACAGGTCCAGGACCCAGTGATATGGCGGTACTGGGATTTATGGAAAAGGGGTCTTCTACCAGACCTGAATGGGCAGATCTAGTTGACGAAACCAGTGCAATAGGAATGAGAAACAGGGTGTCCTGTACTGGGTAGCTTATCCACCGGCAAGTCTTCACCAGTCTACATGACAACCATGGCCATCGAGGTGTGAATAGGACTGCACATCTGTTCTGGCCTGGAATGGGAGCACAAGTGAAGCCATGGTGTGCATAGTGTGAACACTGTACCCTTTCCAAGGCAGTACAACCAAAGGTGCAAACTTTCATGGGGAATATGCTCGCTTTAAGACCTTTGGAGATCCTGGCTCTTGATTTCATTGTCTTGGAGCCCTCAAGTGATGGAAGGGAGAACATATTAGTTATCACCAACATCTTAGGCCTGCACAAAATTTACGCAAGCTTTACCTACCCAGGATCTGCGTGTCAGTACCCCAGCCAAGGTGCTGGTATAGGAATGGTCCTACCACTTCAGTGCCAGAGCAAATTCTTGCTGACCAAGGTAGAAATTTCAAGAGCAATGTGATCCGCCAACTGTGCCAAGTATAGGGGATCCAGAAGAGCTGGATTACTCCTTATTATTCTGAGGGGAACGGCCAGGGTGAGAAGCTTAACCACACCCTACATTACCTCCTATGGACCCTGTGGACCAGTTTGGCTCAATCGAGGTGAGTTACGACCAGTAAACCAGGAGGTGATTGTTGATATTACTCCTCTTCGTCACCTTGATCTTGGTTTGTCCCCCCTCCGAGTCTTTCACTTCCGAAGAGGATACTCTGAGTGACAACAGCGAGGTGGCTGTATGACATGGGCTTCGGCCCCCCAACCCGCCACCCCCATGGAACCTCTCTAGCAGGAAGAAGTGAAAGAACCTCTTCCAGAATCTGGGCATGTCCTCCCGAGGACCAGTCAGAGTACTGCAGGTCAGCACCACAACCCACACCATCTAATCCAGTCAATAGTTTGTGCCACAGATGAAGCCGATGGATGGAATGCAGGGACTTCAAATCTCACAGGTACCCACACCAACAGTTGTATAGTCAAGTAACTCTTAGGGATACCTCCAGAAAGAAACCAGTAAAAGGTCTGTCGACGGGGCCCAAAACTTGACGCAAAAGGGGGGGGGGGGGGGGGGGGGGGGGGGGGGGGGGGGGGGGGGACTTGGGGGGGTATGGTATCATAAGGATCGTATGAACAGTGGTATACACCAATCCCCACCCCGTGGGGCACCCAGAAATATGTCGGCCGAGTATATCCTCGTCTCATGGTATTATAGAGTGGTGGAAGGAAGGAGATAGGTTGCATTTTTGGTTTCCCTTAACTGGTATTGTGTTTCAAATAATTGATGTGTTTGCTGATAGCAGTGTTAGGGTGAATTTGAAGCAAATATAGGAGGTGAATGCTGTCCGGATTCACCTGAGGTAAATCCAAACAGCAATATTGTTATTTTCTATATTATGTTGTTGTGGCTGAAGGGCTGTCACAGATGGCTTTGTGTGGTGTGTGGGTGGTGACGTCAGACCAGGAATTGAAACATAGGCCCAGGTGATACGAGGTAAACCGGCGCTGCTGCGCTCATATTTAATTTAAAATAAAAGATTTAAACAAAACACAAAACTGACACCAAAACAAAAACGGCTCGTTGGCCAAAGTAAACAATAACGACCATTTACAAAAACGAGTACCTTTGTTCTCTATGGGTAGCATTCGCTCTAGGTTCACTCTTTCTATGTTTTGTTTTAGGGACCGGACTGCTGTTAGCCATTGGTTTCTCTGTGTTTGTTTTATGTTGCTGGTTACTGACATGTTGCTTGTTGCATTGACTAAATTCCCATTGTATTGTTAACTGTGCACACACAGGTTATTTCTGCTTATATTGTTTTAATATTCCTGTGTGTGAGTTTTAGTGTTTTAATTGTTGTTCTGTTGTTGTGGGGGAGCTGTGAGAGAGCGGGCACTATTTTTATGGGGTCAGTGCTCCATAGGGGCATTGATCTAACCAATCCATTTGTATATACTTTGGGGTTTGTGGTATTTGGTTTTGGTTACACTTTAATACAGGATTGAGCACTATATGTACTTCCTTTCTTTTTGTGGATTTTTATTATTAAGTTTTATGTTAGTTTCATAGGTGGGATTGGTTGGTGATCAAGGCCTTTTGGGCAGAGGAACCAGTTAATTATAATTTGGACTCTCCCTGCTCTATCTCTCCTCTCTTTTTGTATGGGAATTAGTATTAATTAATAATTATTGTAATTATTGTCTGGAGTTTACTTTCGGTTTCGAGCCGGATTGGGTGATATTGCCCTTCATAACAGTTAATCAAGCTGACTCAAACAGCAGCAACATGACAATATTTCTATAATTACAGTTAGGGATATCATCTCAGCAACATTATATTTTGGTTTATTTGTTTCTTTGCTCATTGCAGTACTTACTGTATTTATTATTTGTTGTATTGTGGGCTGACGATGTTGATTTAAGGTATGGCTACTACTTTTTTATTCTGTTTTACCCTTTGTTGGGTTTCCATTTATTTGCGAGGGGCTTGTGTGGGGAACATTGGGGTGAAGGTGTTGTAGAACCTAGTTAAGGAGGTGCTAATCCGGTTAAGTCAGCTGGCATAGTCACCAATTGAAGCATACCCTGTCTGGGTTAAACCAGAGAGGGGTTCCGCAAACCAGAACCGCACCTCGCCAAATAAGGAAACTTCTATCTCTGAGTCCTGTCTCATGGCGTCTCAACTTTTTAACAGCTGGAGATGCAAACAATAATGACGTCACCGTGGCCCCAGCTACATGTATAGTAAAAGTTAGAAATCTTTCAGTCTTTTGTATGCATAAACTAGCAGACATTAGATGCAGAAGACTACACTTTAAAAGGTATATGCTTTGCACAGTCTAATGAATAGCTGGCTCTCATTTCATTTAACTTTTTTTTCTGATTCACCTCTATAGACATTTTTAAGTGCAATGACACTGTGGGTGCATAAATAGTCACAGGCGCAAACTTTAAATTCAGTATTACTGTATATAATTAAGTATTTTTGCAACCTTTTTAAATCCAATACAATTACTGCATGAAGGTTGTCAACAATCAGTCCTAATCTATTTGGTAGGTCTATATTTTAATTATACTAAACTACAATTAGTGTTTATTTTAATGGAAAACACGTTGTAGCTAATGCACCACACTTTTTCCTTGTCTCGTCTAACACAATATTGAAGAATGGTAATATGTCCTGAGATTATTTTTAAAGTCTATGAATTGGTCATTTAGCAGAAGCTTTTATCCAGAAGTGACTTGGGGGTGAACTATGCATCATCAACCACTGCTGTTGAGTAACTTACAATAGGACCTCAGTTTTATATCTTGATCCCAAGGATAGAGCACAAGGATGTTAAGTGATTTGCTCAGGATCGCGCACACAGTGAGTTAATGGCTGAGCTGGGGTTTGAACCAGGAACCTCCTCCTTTAACAAGCCCCTTTCTTTAACCACTGGACCACCAAGTCTGCTTGGTCTATTACATTTATTCAACTCACTGATGTGAAATTTGGTTTAAAAAGAAAGAAAAGGACAGTTATTCATTTAACACTTAAACTAGGGTCTTGTAAATATAAGTTAAGTTTAACTATACTTGTGCATTTTCCTTCTTCTTCGAAATGATTTAGGCCAATATGTTTATACCCATTTAAGCTAGTCCTAAAATAAGCTGTTATGACTGTACCACCAGTTAATTTGAAGCACATTTCTCCACACATTCGGTGGAGCCAGGGTGCTTCAGTGGAATATTAAAGGAGACTAGCTGGCCTTCACCTCTATGGGATGGACATGGCCCAGCACATTGTGGAATGTTGCTGTGCTTTCAATAGCAGCACACCATGCTCTTTCATTTAGTTTATACAAAGGAGCAGCCGATCAATAATAACAGATCGAAAAGATATTTTGCCCATACTTATAAAACATTTGTGCTGCATTTACCAAATAACAAAAGGGTTGTCTTCTATTGTGTATTTTAACTCTTGGACAATCAATAATTACAATTTAAAAACAGTATAATAATTTGAAATAACTTTTTTCAATATCATACATTTTAGAGGCACTAATGCATATAAGGTTTACTGCAATATATTGTATATATTGCAATATACTGCAATACTGTAAGAGCACAGTGAAAACCACAGGCAAGCTTTGTAGATCACAGAAATATATGGTAAAGCATAGGGAAAAAAAGGTTAAACAAAAATAAATAATAGTGTCTTGTGCAGAATGTAATTATCCACCAAATCATCTGCAATCATAAACATTGGATTGGTAAGGCAAGAGCTGAGTTGAGTTTCATTTCCCAGAATGCTCTTTTGAATTTTTGTATCACAAACTCATGCTTGCTCATTGAACAATATCAAATCCATAGCAGACGTTATGCCTCAGTTTTTAAAAATAATTAGACTATTTGCATTTACCAATTCTCATATATCTAGCAGGTTGGTGTCTCTGAATCCTAAATAACCTGACTTTGCTACAAGGCTAGGATAAATTATGTAGCTTTAATTCCATCATCACAGAAAGTCAAGGCACACGATTTGCCTGTCATCATCATCATCATAATAATAATAATAACAAGAAGAAGAAGAAGAAGAAGAAGAAGAAGAAGAAGAAGAAGAAGAAGAATACAATGATACCAAGCTGAACAATCTGAAGATACCTAACACTACCACTAAGGGTCACTCTGGAGCTGTCTTTGTTCTGTGGAACTGAAGATTTTAACACAGCAATTGTTCAATTTCTGTTCTTATTGTTTACCAACAGCATGGCTGGTGCTGATTGTAGCAAGTGTTTGAATCACTCAATGAAAATGTTAACATACTATTGAGCCCTATTCGGACAGTATAATCATAAATCCCAAAAAACTACTCACTTCTAAATCTTTTGTAGTCATTTTTGTATTACTTTAGTATAAATACATGTTAATTTGGATTCATATGTTGTTTTTTTCTGACTTTATGTGAACGAAAAGACACACATTTGCCCGTTTTACCATTGGAAATAGTGATATTTTGAAATATCACTGTCCTGGTCACAAAAGAAAAGTTTATGGGGAATAATAGCCATTTTCCATACTTTTGAGGCATAAGCAATTAGGAAATGACACTTAATACCCAGGAACAAAAAAATAAATAAATAAATAAATAATTGTTACATGGTATAATAGGTTGTGTAACTAAAAGGAAGGCCAGCAGAATCAAGGTTGTTGCAAGTGTGTTACAACGAATCCTTTAAAGATCACAGTGACCTGATTACCAGCTTTGTGAATGAGTAATGATTTTTGAATATGTTTCAACTGTATAAATCTCACTCAGTTTTGAATAACGTTATGTATATTGTACAACATTTCTGTGTTTTTCTACCAACCATATGTGCAGAATTCGTTTTTGCACAGTAATCAGTGTGAAGACACTTTTTTTTTTTGGCAATGATCATGACTTTTCTCATTTGCATAACTTTTAATAGAAGATGATAATGTGCATGTCTTGATATTTTTGTGTTGTGCACTTGTTAATGCTTTTAAGTGAAACTGAATTGTATGAATAATTATCAGTCAGTATGTCTGACAAGTATGTCTCGGATATTTCCTGTTTTGTTTTTGTTTTGTTCCGGAGAAAAACTATTTACATTCACTAGCATTTCAATTCATAAATAATAACATTTCAACTCCAAGATAATCACGGGAGGGGTTTATATGACATGAATGAAAATGAAAGGTGGAGCACATTTTGCATAGTTATGTTTCAATAAAACTGGACTAAAAACTAGTTATAAGGAGAAGCTAATAATGCATGAAAATGTCTCCTCTGAAATGTTAGTTGTGGAGGCTTGACCACCTCCAATTCCTTTCGGCAAGTTGGAGGTTGAAATCAACAGCAGTCTCTTCTCTGAACTGGCACATAACTTTTAAGACTGTTGCTTGTGGAAAATATGTACTTTGTATGTTCCTCCCAAATAAGCGCCTATTAGCCTCATATCAAGCTTATGTCTGTCTCAAACACAAATCTGACTTTCAACAGAACCACAATATACATATAGAGATGTCCAATGGTTGTCTCATGAGCTCCACAATATGCCCCAATTTAGACATGAAGCGGTATATTTTCAGTGTTTCCATAATTGTTTTATAAACTCCTATTTTATGAAAGAAGATAAGAAAATAAGCGTGTTAATGTCACAACATGAGATATAAAACACTTTGGTAGTGCTTAGTAGAACATGAAGCATATAACTCAGTTGTTTGTAAAATTAAAAGGTGTTTTATCTCTTTCACACTATATGAGTTAATTAAAGACTGGCATAAACGCTTTGAAATATGGCTTCAAATATTGCATTCACGGCAAAATGGGCTTCAAAAAACTACTGAGAAACAGACCTTTATTAGAACAGTTAAAACGCCATGCAGTTGATGTTGTGATTAAACACAGCAGTGAGGGCCCGATTTTCCACAACATAAACATACCTGAATCTAAAGTTAATCTAATGCTATTTGGGTCACGTGAAGAGGCAACCTCGGGACGGGTTTTCAAAGGGACGTGTGTGAGCCCATGAAAAAAAGTAAAATTGAAAACAAATAAAACAAATTCAAGATTCAGTCAGGCAGATAGCAGGTCGTCATAATGTGTAAATAATGTAAATAAAATCCAGGTGAAAGATTAAAATGCCCCAATCAGCAATATCAACAGAAATTATAACTCACATGTATTTTAGAATATTATTTATGCTTTTTTTTTTTTTTTTTTTTTTTTTTGGGGGGGGGGGGGGGGGGGGGGGTTCTATTTACATATTTTCTGGTTTGCCAGCCACTTCCTAGATCTATGTATGCTTTGAACACTACTTGTTTATTTAAGATTCGTAAGTCACCATAAGCAGTAATATATGTGTTCAGAATTTACGCTTGCGTACATTTTAATTGGCCAGGCGGTAGGCATGGGATCCTCTGTTATGTCTAACAGCACATCTTGCATATGAATGCATCTGAACAGAAACTTACACCTCGCCTGCGCGGATATAGAAAAGTAGTGTTCAGACGTCATTATGTGCAGCAGAATCCTGCGGGTTAACACGCCGTCAAGTCGCGTCCGCAGCACCTGCCAGTAGGGTGCCCAGAATTTCTTTATCACTGTATCAGCAACTGTGGGAGAAATAAGTCTTTCAGTCGTTTCATTGAAATACAAGCTGCGGTCTCTCTGCCTCCGACTCGCTGTTTTAATAGTATCTTTTGAAAAATATATCAAATTATTACATAGAAGGGGCAATTTCTGTCAAAGATAAATGGATCGCCCTAATTTCCGAGAATAATTTCAAACACAAACCCAGGACACCTTTTTGTTCTCGGGCGCTGTGGTGGAAATGGTTCAGAATCGCATCTGGTTAGGCTTGAAACAGAGGTTGTAGTTCGAGACCATGGGCAAAAAAGCGTGACTTTTCTTTTTGCTATAACAACGATTAAAGGAAGATATCGCATAAAACACTGATATGCAACTTTTCTGAAAGGAATCATACTACAAGTTGTTGTTTTTTCGTGGGATGCCCGTGGCTCAAATTAACGAAGATTTATTTCTGGAGTTGCGGAAGAAGCTCTGGAATATGGGCGCTAATCACTCCCACAAAACTCCAGTATTTGATGAAAATGAAGACGGTAAGGAGCTGTCCAACGTGCTGTTTTAATGCAGTGTATTTGTTGATTCCCATTGAAAGCTGTACCCTTTCATTTCACGCAAAAAACAAGACTTTTCAATACCAGTAACCGAATTTGACACGTATACATTTAAATTGTAGCTTTTTTTCTCGGTTAATTTATCAAGGAGTTACAGTTCACTGATACACGTTAGACCAGTTCTATTTATGTACTTTTTTTTTCTTATCGTAAATATAATGTAATCGTTATATTTAATGTGAACTTTACCAATTGTTGTCTAGTTTATTACAAGTGCCAGATTCTAATTTACCTGCATATCAGCTTTACAGAACAACAACACCTCTGAATCGAAGCACATTAACGTGTTTATGTCTTAGATTTAGCTTTTACACAGTATCGAAATGCTCACAGTCTCACATGCTCACCTATTTTTTGGGGGGTTGGGGGGTGGGGGGTGGGGCCGCATAATTTTCAGATGAAAAGCAATACTGGGTTTTTTGGCATATTAATTGATTGCAAATTGCTTACTTATTTGCATTTTATGTTCATATTTAGTTACGATATCTTAACCCATTGTAAACTAAAATAAATAAATATATAATACAGTTACATTTGTTAAAATCGTCAAGAGTGTCTGTAACCACATTTGAATGATGTGATCGATTTGAAGTTCATAAACCAGATGTAGCTGTTTGATGAACAGTTTTAGATTACCTTTTTAATGGTTTATAAACAGGTTACTATATATAATCAAAGTGCTTTCTTTATCCCAGGTATGTACATTTCAGGGAAAATAGATTTTGCACTTATAATGTAATTCTGCTGGAAAGTTTAATTCATACAGGTTATACCCAAATATTGGTTCTCACCATCTCTGTGGACTCTCTTATAGCTACCGCATGATATACTTTCGACCATACAGACACCAGTAACTAGCAAATTCACTGATGGCAGTAAGTCGTCCAGGTACACTAGGCAGTTCTATTGAGGGACCCCGTTCAGCATTTTTCCATTAGCTGTTTGAAGGTGTCAGGAGTGTTACACAATCCAAACAGCATGACTTTGAATTGCCAAAGCCCTCAGCCAGTGGAAAGGGCAGTCTTTGGTCAGGTTGCAGGTGCAAGTTCCACTTGTATCTGCTTTTTAAGTCCAGTGAGCTGAACCACCATGAGCCAGCAACTAGGTCCAGGGACTCATTGATGAGGGGCAGGAGGTAAGAGTCTTTATGGGTGACCTCATTCAGCCACCGGTAGTCCATGCTGCAGGTTGACTGGTGCTGTGTCCCCTGTGACAATGTTGTGGGGGAGGAGTCCGGCTCTCTTCTTCTGGCCTGGTCTCAAAGCTGTGCTGGTATTCTAGCAGCAATCCCTGCAGTTGGGCCCGCTGCTCCGGGCAAGCCACTCACAACTGTGGTTGGCTAGTACCCATGGCTTGTTCACCATAAGAGCTGAGCTTTGTTGCGGACATCTGGCAGCTGCTTGCTTCTGGGAGATGGGTTCCAAATCCTCACAAGGTCACCCCGGGGGGTTAGCTGGTTCCCCCAGTCAAGTTGGCTGCCGGTCTGACTCAAGAAATCTCAGGATGCAGGGGTCTTAACTGCAGCTACCCACACCTCATGACTCACGACATGGCCTCTGATCTGGATCTCCATCACTTCCTTCCCCCTCATTACCACCAGTTCCCTTGTCACAGTGCATATCTGGATCATGGTGCACTCCAGGCAGGCCCTCTCTCTTCCTGTTGCCTACGGGCATCATGCTTTGATCCAGTATCAGCAAAGGCTTCGATGATGATGGAGACGTGGCAGAAGTCTCACTGTCGTCCTCCCCACAATCACTGCTGGCCTGATTCAAGGTACAATCATGCTTATGAGTGGAGATGGCCCCTCTGGTGGCTGGACGTGGTCAATGTTGCTGTGGATCTGCAATGGCTTGCAGTCCCCCATCTATGCAGGCTCTGAGATTTTTCCTAATATTTGGTGGGGCTCCTGGACCCTGGATGGAGAGGCTGTAGTTCCAGCATACACGGCCCCTTAAACTGGCCCACTGGTGGTCACCGATAGTCATTGCCAGGAGCCAAGCCTGCTGTCAGTTTCAACCTTCCAGGCCTGTGCTTGGGAGCTGCTAGTTGACTCCCTGTCGTCTTGGCCATACTGCACAGTCATGCACTGGCCCAGATGCTTTCCTGTTTGCATTGTAGTCCAGCCACTGTTTGGGGGAAGAACATTAAGGGACAGAGCAGCATATCCCTGATGCAGCTCTCCAGCTAAATGGCTTTCTCATGCTCCATCTACCCCTCCCCCCAAACTACACTTGGAAATCATCACAATCCACCTTCTCTCCATATTTTGGGGGCTTGCTGATGGTTCTCCTGCTGCTGCTCTTCTCCATGGTCCCACCCGCTGCTCACAGCTCACTGTTCATCCCCACGATCCCCTCTACTGCTCACAGCTGTCTGCCCATCTCCATGGACCCCTCCACTGCTCACCTATGGCTCCCTTTCTCGTAGTGTCTGTTCTCCCGCAGCATGGTGAGGTGCTCCCTTCCACTGCCAACCTCCACCCAAGCAGTGGTGGCATGTCATTTCTGGCTGGATACACCTCTGGCTCCCTTTTCACTTTCCATGGTCACTGTTCCATCCCCCTTCTGATCACCAGTGTAATGTGGAGATGAAAAACAAACCAGGACACAGGTATGCGGCAAAACAACAAGGTCTTTATTTACAGCTCAGACAGCAAACAGTTTCAGACAATTGTCAGCGGGTCTTGCTAGCTTGCAGGCTCTCCTTAATAGCCCCACAGACATACACAGTTGAAGCATTGTAAGTGCTGTACCCAATCAGAATCCTAGCCCGATTACCTTCCCCTGTCTCTGACAGGTGCACCCCTCAGTTCTTTGTCCACATTTCCTGCAATACACTTTCTACAAGTTGTCAAGGAGGTTATGCAAGGTGGTTATGTGTAATTACTTGACCTGAGTGCTTGTAAAAAAAAAAAAAAAAATGTTGATTATAAATTTATGTTGTTATTGCCTTTTGTTATAGAGAGTAATACAATAAAATGTTGAAATGACATTAACTGTATTTGCATGGTGGCAGATGTTGGCATATAGGTGATATATTGGCTTGATATAAAACAATAGCTTTTTATTTTGTTTGCAAGCTAGTTGTTAACAGTTACACCAACAATAATATGATTAAAATCCTGTTCAAACTCCATATTTTAAGAATTGCTATCTAAAAACTTGAAAAGACCTGACTGTATTTATTAAGATTAATGCTTCTCTAAAAGCTTTCGAATACGTCTCTTATTGATTACCATCTGTTATTGATTGTTTTATCCGTAATGTTAATTGTTAAATTGACAAAAATCCCATGAACTTGACTGGTAGCCGTGAATCAATGGTATTGATTTCACCCCTGTTCCTCAAGCACCCTCAGTGGTCCAGGTTTTTGTTGCAACCATTGTCTTAAGTCTTGATTTTATTAATTAAATGTCTAGCCTTAATTAACCGCCAATTTGCCTATGTTTAAAATCTCCCACAGGGTATACATTCTTTAATAATCCTGTTTATGTTTATCAACCTTCCAATAAGTTAATTTTATTATGTATTATTACTTTAATATCATTAAAATAAAGTTTAAAGATGTCTATACAGTACAGAGGGCAGTAGGCAGTCATGAAAAATCACAGAGGCACTTACCTTGCCCTCCACCACTAAAGTATTTATAACGGAAGAACAAATATTATTACATGTTGTTTATTTAAATACAAAAGTTTAGTTAGCATTTTTTTTTTTCTGAATAAGCTACTATTAGAGAATTCTGAGTGCCCTAAATTTCAAAATTTGCAGGACCTGAGTGGTTTTACAGAGCAAATAAGTAGCTTTTTTTGCAGCATTCAACATTCAGATAAAATAAGAAATGTAGTAATTCCAGAATATTTGTTGTATATACTATATGTAGTTTTAAATCCTTATCTATCAAACGTGAATTTAACAGTAATGTCATTATCCAAACACTGAAAAGATGACTGTTTGCATACATAAAGTTTTGTGTGATATTCAACAATAAAATGAGCTAAAGCAGGTTGACAGACAGGGAGAGTTTAGCTGCGTGAGTTGTAAGCACATCACCAGACGATTCTTATAGGCTGTTTGGCTGTGTTCTGACTTATACTCATGAATATGCATTTGATTTCTATTAATGTGATTGGCCAGCTGCGAGGCTCCTTGCAAACCACAGCCCAATGAATTTGATACAACCTTCAACTCAATAATGCATTGTCTGAAATAAACTTTGAAATATCCCACTTATTCTAATGCTTCTAAATACACCTAAACGGAAATGCATTTTATTTTTCAGCAAAGCAACGTGTAAAAGGGTCTAAATAAATAATCATTAGTATGATTTTAACCGAGGCACATGCCTTGGTAAGTGCAGCTCTATTGACGTACATTAAACCATTTTTCATATTCTTTATGTTGCTGTTTATTGACTTGTCTTTTCATAAACAATTATAACTTGCTGTATTTTCATAAAATGGAGTTGTAGTTGTAATGTAACAAAAAAAAAAAAAGACGTTCTGTTGAATAACCTCAGGTTCAGTCTTCAGTGACCAGACACATATATTACTGAGGAGTTTTGTTTTTCCATTTCTGAGTACTCCAGTACTCAATAATGCAAACAATTACGCAACCCTGATTATCAGGCATTGCCTTGGTAATTGCCCACCTTGGAAAGGCAGGACCTGGGCCATAGTCAGTAAATAGTCCCTTTATTGTTATTTTAGGCACAGGTTTATTTGCCTTTTCCATGTTTGCTTTCCTGCCTTGTTTTAAAGCATTCTATCTGAAAGTTATCCAGTCAGCTACCGTGTAGCAGTGCTCTATAATGCAACTTCATAATTGGTGCGAGAAAATTCTGGGAGTCATAATATACATATGAACTTATTATAGGAGGCTGTGTGGTCCAGTGGTTAAAGAAACGGGCTTGTATCCCCTTTTCAAATCTCAGCTCAGCCACTGACTCACTGTGTGACCCTGAGCAAGTCACTTAACCTCCTTGTGCTCTGTCTTTCAGGTGAGATGTTGTTGTAAGTGACTCTGCAGCTGATGCATAGTTCACACACCCTAGTCTCGTATCTTGTAAAACACTTTGTAATGGTGGTCCACTATGAAAGGTGCTATATAAAGATTATTATTAGCAAAACAACTACACTTATAATCATGCTGTACTGTACATCTCACACTCAGAATGTGATGATAAAGCATTTTAAACATTTAAACCACAACAGGCTCTATATCAACAGATTAAGTACGGTAGTATCATAAGGTTTTCAACTGTTTTTTTAAACAGTTCTGTGGCTGCCTCTATTCAAGTTGAGAGTACTCTTTGACAAAGCAAATAAATACAGTCTCTACTTGATTAGAGGTAACCACCGCACACACATATACACATTATACTTTAGTTGTATTTTGTGGGGCACACATATTAGCTATGTTACTGTGTTGGTCTTATGTGCATGGGTGGGGGCTGTTTAACACTCATAACACCTGGCTCTTTAAGATCTCAAAATCATTACACAAGGAGAACCTGTTTCAGGATCTCGCATTGTTCTCAGATTTCAGTTGTTTATTATATTCTTGGAAAAGTGGTTTGTGAATCGGCTCTATGAAAGCTGTTAAATGAATTGAAGTGATAAACAACTCATACAAAATGACTGATCTTGACAGCTTTGGGTTTTAATAAAAAAAATACCATGAATAAGTAACTGCCTTTAGATGTATTTCATCTGGAATAATCCCTATTGTGTGTTGTCTGCTGCTAGGTCATTTAATGAAACATGAGTGGCATGAAGATCAGAGCTGTAAGTACCCACAAGTAAGGAAGGAAGGGAGGACTGTAATTAGATTTTTTTCTTTCTATTGTTATTTTAATGCTAAAAGAATATAAGGTTCTGCCACAATGCTAGAAGTCTACTTGCTGTGTTATTGTATATAATAGGACCCCATATAAAAACTGTGCTGTGCCAGGTGGGGTCTTTGTGGTGTCTGGTGGTCAGGAAGTGAATAAAAACAAGTTCTTCCATCAACCTGTTACCGTGACAGGATAAATAGGCATCATTGGAGGTTGGGGTGGCAGTAAGGCTAATGAGAAGTATGATATGGAGCATAGCACAATGTAAAAATATAACATGTGTGACTGTATTTATTGATTGAAACCTGTAGTGATCCCTTAAGAAGCATGGGAATTTTGTGGATGACTAGTCACACTAGCTCCTGTCATCCAGGCACTAGTTCCAGCCTTGCACACTGGGGGACAACCCATCCAACTGGAGTGAGAGGGGCAAGCTCAAATAATCCCTGTGGTTTGAGTTGTTTTACTGGGTTATTGTGGGTTCTCGTAAATTAGTACACGTGAGAATTAGGTACCAAGCACCATTGGTGGCTGGGTGTGACGTCAGAGATAGGACAGCATAAATAGCAGAGCTAAGCGGGAGTGACATAGTTCAGAATGGACGGGGCTATGAAGAGGATCCATGGTAGTGATACAAGGATTTCAGAGCTCCATTATATGGTATGCTATAGTGTAGGCATCTTGGCTTGGCTCCAGTGCCTGTAGTCTTTTCCAGCTGGATTAATGAACATGCGCGGTTATAGGAGATGTACAACAAACCTTGGTTGGGACTGTCATCAATTAGAATGTTTAATTTATTCCCTTATGTATTTTCTGCAGAGGGAGTTCGAATTTGATGGTTGCTGGATATCTAGTTTGATTAAAACAAGTAGATTCATATAATGTAACAGTACAATTCACAACAGGTAACAATGGAATGTTACATTGAATGGGGCTTTAGCTTTACTCTCTTGTTATTGTAGCATATGTATTTTCCCAACCAGTAGCAGAACTCATGAAATAGCATAGTCATCAAAAAATCCATTCAACCAGCGTTAGTCATTGTTTAAGAGGAAAAGATGCCCCCAGAGATGACTCATGTTTTGCAAAAATAAGAAGCTGCTATGTCTTTTTGAACACTTTCTGAGAGAGCAAAGCGCAGATACATTGGATTGCCACACCTCTGTCTGAGAGCATTTCACAACATAAGAAGAGTTGACAAGATGCAATGGCTTCTTGTGTGTGTGTGTGTGTGTGTGTTAGTGAGACCTGAAATGACCTAAAATTTGTAGTTTTTGAAATAATTTAATTAGACAATCAACAATATAGAAGACTAAAAGGAAGTAAATGGATAAATAAACTCAGTATCATGATGCCTGAAGGTTTAAATAGAAAGGAATATTAGAAAATGATTGAGTGCGAGCAGCTAATCAGCTTCCAGATCTTAGCAGACTTCTATTTTACATAGATGCCCACTGGAATGTTGAAGTGTAAATTACATTTTAAATCAATCAACGCATAAATACCGGCTTTTTCCCTTAAAATTCTAATCTACAACTACTCAGATGACATAAAAAGCTACTTAAACATACTTTCTGATGCTGGTCTAGAGACAGTGGAAATCATATCTGTGACAATTTGCAGCTACTAGACAGCAAACCAACAGGAAATACACGATTAGTCCACAATTCTGTCATCAGCTGAATCCAAACAACTCCCTCAAAACCATCCAGTCAAACTGCCAACCCTGTTTCAGTTCTTTCCGCACCAGCCAATCCACTCCCTGCCTGCTTGAATGATGTCCCCCACAAGTTTCGAGTATGTCGTTTTTCTATTCAAATTATGTTTGGGACTATTTTCCTCAGTGGAAGGTTACCCAGTGAAATATCAGAAGTTCAAGGTAAATATAGGTTTTAAAGTTTTTTTGAAAGAGAAAATGAAGAAATAAATTGTTTTCTAATAGTAATAGAGTCCTCTCGATGTGGGCTCTAACCGTGTGGTAGATGAACTTGACTTTCATTAGCACCCTCGCCTACGGCTCAGGGCGTATAACTCCAGTCGCAGTCATCTACCATACGGTAGAGCCTGCATTGACGGGCTCAATTGCTTAAGTAGATCATTACATCATCAACTACAATGTGTGGTGAATAACATCACAATCACATTAATAGATTTTAATACAAATACACGCATGTAGTTGCCATGACATCCAAAGCCTTTAAGTACATCCACTGATTGTTTTCGAGCACACTTTCCCTTGACAAAGGTATGTAAACACACTGAAATGTTTTATAGCTTTTTAAAACCCCCCAGAACATATGATTTAAAGAATTTTGATAAAAGGGATCACTATTTCAGGCATATTGTAAATGTCAGATTTCAAACAGCTTCAATCAAAAACTGGTAACTGATACAATAAATACAAGTTCTTATCGAAAAATACATTGCTTCAAAAAAGGTAGTGATAATTGTTTGTGGTAAACTTACACTGAAGTGAAAAGTTCTACTTTTTGTTAGAAAGCAAACCTTAATGCAAATAGGCAATATAGAAAATTTTAAATGCTAGAAAAGGTCAAGGTTTCAGTCTGTTGTATATTGACTTCTACAAGTTGACATAGAAGATAAGATACAAGTCCTGTGGCTTTGCCTAAAGGAAAGCTCCTTTAGTCATTCTGTCAGGTCTCTGTAGCAAAGGGTCACTGGATGAGCCCTGTCACCTCTAATTATATATAAATTGATTCTAGATTTCTCATACTGGCATCCAACTGGTTAGCTTCTTCCCTCAGTGTCAGTACTACTAGAAATAATATGTAATTAACTGAGATACCTTGTATCTCTGCATATTCACTCACAAGACATTGTTCCCTGTCGCGTTTCGCCAGCAGGAGAGATAACAATGAGTTGATCACCAGCATCAGCAGGACTTGTTGAAAAGACTTACGCCTTGATTATTTGATAAGCTGCAGTGAACCAGTTACATTAACCAGAATATATTCAATATTTTGGAGCTAGAGGGAGTCCCCTTTAGGACAGTTTTTTAATTTTTTTTTTTATTTCTGAATCATATACCTAATTTCACTCTATCGCTTTCTTTGGGATTACAAATTCTGTAAACCAGATTTAGAGAGGAAATGCAGGACCTTAAAAGATGAAAAAGAAAGATACTGAAGGAGACATTTGGTGTGCTTCGAGAAACAGTCATCCTAGCTGTTATAAAACTTTAATCAGTTTTATCTCGGAAGACAGTTTAAAATGTGACTTTGGTCCAAGGTATAACAAGCACACAACATGATTGTTCTAAAACACCTTTCCAATGAACACTGTCCATAAATGTTCTAAAACACCTATCCAATGAACACTGTCCGTAACTGTTCCAAAACACCTTTCCAATGAACACTGTCCATAACTGTTCCAAAACACCGTTTCAATGAACACTGTCCATAACTGTTCCAAAATACATGTTAGTCTTGGCATAAAAAAATAGTGAGCTTCAATTTTACATAATTTATATTATGGCCATTAAGGTGTAAATATGTTTTTGTGCAAACAATAGTATGTTAATAATAGATACAATTGTTTTGTCAACATGTTACATTTTTACCTCACCAAGCTTTGCTGAAATAAAACCTGGAATAGAAGTAAACATCGATGAGTCAAAATCAGACACAAGATCAAAGCTCGGTACCATTTAAAGATAAAATGGCCGTTAAATTATGGTTCTATCACCTGCTGTTGACAGGCTGATAAAGCCTATTCTTCACAAACCAGTCAACATTGGGGTTTGTTTCTTTCTAATCTGTTTAGGCAGATTTGATTCTGTAAATGCTCTTATAAATTAGTAATGTGAATGCTGAGACTCCCCCACGGTCCTTGCCAACTCAGATTGTCCTGAGATTTGGACAAGACCCAGTTTATTCAATCAAAGCACATTGCTGTTGTTGGTTACAATACTCAGAATACTCATGATGTATTTTAGTATTCACTTTACTCCAAAAGCTGTACATATAGACCATCTCTCATGTGTGTATTCTGGTATATGATTTTTTAATCTATCACTGCATCACATACCTAGACAGTTAGCATGATGTATTTAAGTGTAAGGGTTCTAAGACAGTATTTTACTTATAGCATTATTTATGATGCTCAGATATAGCATTGCTTGATTGAGTTGGGTATATCATAATCCAAATAACAACAGTGAAATGTCATTTTACCTAGTGGAAAAGTGGCTGGGCATTCCAAATTGGGAGAAAATAATAATTGAACACACTAAATAAATTAAAAAAAGATACATTCTTTATGAAAGTAAGAAGAAGGAAAGAAACAAATGTATATTCTGAGTCACATCACAGCAAACTCATCCAACCTTTCTAAAGAGATGGTAAACACTGCATAGTTAACTGACCTTATTTTAGCCCTGAAGTACAACATTCAAGTCAAGCAGGTGTAGTAACAGATGGAAACGTTTAATCTGTAACTTAGGTTGTTGCTAGGAGGTCTAGAAACATGAAAGAAACTTAAGACTTAAAGTCCTTGGATGACCCATGTTTATAATAAATAAACATGTATTATGATACATTAGAAGAGTATACATCGAGGTATCTTAATTCTTCATTCTGTATAATGTTTTAAAAGGCTAAGCATACACCTGTTTCAAGGTTTGACATTTAAGTTATAGTGTGTGATAATTCTGAATAAGCAGTTCTTACAAACCCTCAAGGTTATGCAAAATAGAAACCTGTGGCAGGCTGACAAGTGGATAGAGGCCCAGAGACAGTCTGCAGTTCAAAAAAATAACTATTTTATTATAAATAAACACAAAATAAACATGCACATGGGAAAAATAAAGCAATTTAAGACACAAAGACAAAAAGCAAAACTAACAAATAACAATTTCCAGGCTGGGCAATGCCTTCACTAGATTTATCAAAATTCAAAAGTCACACACAAAAAAAAACCACCAACCTGCTTCCTCAGCTCCCTCCTCCCAAATGAGAAGCAGAGGCCTCCTTTTATGTCAGGTGGCTGGGTGCTGATTGATCGTTAAGTTAATCATTTAATCAACTAATCAACCCCAGCCACCTGAACATAATAAACCCAGGCAGGTAGGGGAAATTAACCCCATCCCTGCCAATTTAAAAAGGGCAGAGCTTTGCTCTGCCACACACCTCCCCCCCATGTACAACGTACACCGGCCGCAATCGGCCAACTCCACCCCCCCCCCCAAGAGTCCAATTATGTCCCTTGGGTGGGCTGTAATGGTGGGTGGAGGTGGGTGGGGTTGATGTCGGAGCCCCCAAGCCTTCTTTGGTTGAGGGGGCCCCGGATCTCCAAGGTAGTACGGCGACGGAGGCCCAAATCCCTCTGGTGGCAGAGGCGGCAACGGCAGCGGACCCTCGGCAACCCTAGAAGACAAAAAGGAGACACCAGCAGTCCCAAGCAAAGTGCAGCAACAGGCAACCCCAGGCGATCCAAATGAGTCATCCCTGAGCAGAGTGGGCATGGCATCCCTGGGCGGTGCAAGGCAGGCATCCTTGGGCCATAGCTCATCCCTCTCTGGCTCTGGGAGCAGCGGCTCCTCCTCCCTCTCTGGCTCTGGGAGTGTCGGCTCCTCCTCCCTCTCTGGCTCTGGGAGCGGCGGCTCCTCTTCCCTCTCTAGCTCTCGGGAAGGCGGCTCACCCCTCTCTGGCTCTCCGGACAGCATCTCCACCCTCTTTGTTGGAGTGACCAGGGCATCTCCCATGTCTACCGTCAGGTAATTAACCACCATGAGGGCAACCTCTGGGAAGGACGCCGGGTGGTGTTGTTCCTCCCACTGCTCCCACCTCTCCCCATCTCGAAGCCACAGCGTGTTGATCACTATGGGGAGATCGTGGATGAGGTCTGCCTCAGGGTGCATCAACCAGTCCCAGATCTCCTGGGAAGGTGGTGAAGGTGATGGTGCTGGAGGTAGTGGGGTGGCCCCTGATGCCCGGGGTGAATACTGCACCTCTTCCTGGGCCTGATTGTAGGGGCATCCTGCCCAGTTGTGGCCGTCCTCCTCACACCGGCCACACCAGTTTGCCGGTGGCACATCTGGGCAGGACCGCCAACGATGGTCCTCCTTCCTGCACCAGGAACACCAGGGGAAGAGGCTGGCCTGGTCCTCCAGCAGTGGCTGCAGCAGCTTATATTTCTTCAGCTGCTGCTGTTGCTTTTCCTGCCTTTGCCACTGTCTGCTCTTTCCCATAAAAAAAATAAAGATTCTCCCAAAAATTCAAAAATAAAAATACTGCTATGAGCCTATAGGTGGCTCTATCCCACTGCTAACACCAAATGTGGCAGGCTGGCGAGTGGATAGAGGCCCAGAGACAGTCTGCAGTTAAAAAAAAACACTATTTTATTATAAATAAACACAAAATAAACATGCACACAGGCAAAATAAAGCAATTTAAACACAAAGACAAAAAGCAAAACTAACAAAAATAACAATTTCCAGGCTGGACAATGCCTTCACTGGATTTACCAAATTTCAAACATCACACACAAAAGTATATTTAGTATATTTTAAGTTTTTAAGTTTTCCTTAATGGCCTATAATATGGTTTTTATTTGTTTATGTTCTTTATATTCATTCTTTGTAAGGGGATTTATGAATGCCTTATTCTGTATGCAATGTGTGAAGAGCACTAAACACTGCTTTGTATTTCTGTATATGCATTTTATAAAATATTGCCAAATTTGCTGGAAATAATTCCACTGCTCTGGTAAATACCATTGTTTTGTAAAACATAATTCAATTTTAAATTCATAGTTTTGTTCATTGCCAAAGTCAATATAAGGTTAACTGAGAATCATTATGTATTCATATCGTCTGTTGATACTGTGAGTGCCTGTTAGACTAATGCACTTTTTTTTTTAGCAGATTGATGTACGTACTATTAAAATAATAGTTTATAAGATACCATAGTGCAAACTTGTTATTTAATAAAAAGAAGGGGGTTGTACTGGTAGTCCTGCATGCAGTTTCATACCCCGATTTAGACAAAAACATTGGTGTGGCATTCACTGGGCACTTTAGAAACAACACCAAAATAAAGTATACACATTTTGGTTGAACATAATGAAATTAGTTGTGGAAGTCTTAATCATATTACAGAAGAATACTGAAGCAATGTGTAATCTGGTTAAAGAGTCTTTTTTATTTCAGCTTTTTTGTTTACTCAGAATGGCTCTTTTAGCCACAAATGTTGGACATGTGAAGCCAAGTTCAAATAGTTGCTAGGAGGCTATATGTATAGAAGCATGGATTTAAGGGTGATTGACTTGTCGAAGCATCCCAGACTGTAACTGCAAAAGGAAAGGCCAATGATCTCTGTGCTGGGTGTCATTAAGGCATGAACAATGGCCTTTAAGACAACTGGATCTTTCGGTGTTAGGTGGGAAGCAAATGGTGACTGATCTGTTTGACATGTGAAAGGTGTCAGTTGCTATGCACAATAACCCACATATAAATGCAGGGGATGAGGAAGCTGACTTACAGTAACCAGAACAGCTCACATCCATTACAAAAAATGGAGAGTGTTGCCATTTTATTAGTAATGATTTAGTGCCTAATACATTTGTCACCAATATAAAACTCAACAAGCATTTCAAAGAAGCTGCTGGCGCATAGTTTACATCCTATTTTTCTTGTGATTAGTCTGTTGCTGTTTATATTAGTACTATATAGATATATATATATATATATATATATATATATATATATATATATAAGCTAGAGACTGGCACCTTGGTTATTTTTATTTGTTTTACTACTATACACACAAGAATATATTGTAATTCTGTTATACAGTAATACAAGGTGCACCAATTTCTAACAAACATTTTTAAAGACTTATTTGACGGTGAACATAGCTGCACAATGTAGTTGCTACTTGAAATTTAACAGTGATATATGTATTCTGTATAACACTGATGTGAGGCGAGAGTGTATTAAATGGAATGTCCAGACAGTAATTTATGTGTACAGAAATAAAATAATTTATTTTTATTTTCTATACACAACAAAAAGGATTAAATAACAAACGAAAAAACAAAATGGTGTGAGGGAAGGAGTGCAGGGGTGAAATCCAAAACAAACTGATGACACGTCTTTAATTTGTCTTCGTCGTGACCATAAACAAAAAAAAGACAAAAGAAATGTTAGTATTTCAAAAAAAACCGCTGCACAAAACCAGTCTCTCCCTTCACCCGTGACTCCTCCTACTTTTTCTTTCGGACCAACCCCGAACACAGTAGTACGTTCCCTTTAGTATGTAATGTCCCGCCTCTGTAGTCAGTGGAACACCAATCCCCAACTGACACGTGTCCTTATCCTTCACTTGACTCCAGTGGCTGGAATTTACATACTCGTACTTCCGCCCCTCACCAAGGTGCCGCCCCTCAAAAAGATGACTTTTGCCATGGTCACGAGATCTTGGTAAGGGAAGTCCCGAGTTGGTTTGATGCCACCTACTGTCGGGAGGCTGAATCACAGACCGAAACCCCTTTGACTCATCACATATCCCACCCCTCAGAGTGGAGCCGAAGGAACACTCGGAAACCTCTAACCCTTCCCTTTTACCTCCCTCCCGGGAAAAAAAATCAGCATTTTGATGTAACTTACCCGCACGATACCTTATTTGAAAGGCGAAGGGTTGGAGCGCCAGGTACCACCGCGTAATCCTAGCGTTTGAATCCTTCATCGTGTCTAACCACTTTAAAGAAGCGTGATCTGTGATGAGTACAAAGGGTCGTCCCAGAAGATAGTATTTTAAAGATTCCACTGCCCATTTCACTGCCAGGCATTCTTTCTCCACTACCGAATACCTCTGTTCTCTGGGCAGTAACTTCCGACTGATGTATAGTATCGGGTGTTCTATACCATCTCTCTCCTGGGACAGAACCGCCCCCAGACCAGTCTGCGATGCATCTGTCTGCAGGACGAACTCTCGGCTGAAATCCGGGCTTATTAATGCTGGGGCCTGACTCAAATTAGTTTTAATAGATTCAAAGGCTGTCTGACACTCTGCACTCCACTTAACTTTATTTGGAGCGTTCTTTTTAGTGAGATCAGTGAGAGGGGCGGCTATAGTGGAAAAGTGTGGAATAAAGCGGCGGTAATAACCAGCCAACCCTAACAGTGATCTCACCTGGGTTTTCGTGGTAGGTACCGGTGAATCCAACAAAGCCTGGACTTTTGAAACCAACGGTTTCACTCTACCCTTACCCATTATGAAACCTAAATATTTAGTTTCTTCTTTTCCAATAGCGCACTTTGCCATGTTCGCTGTGAGCCCCGCCCTCCTCAGAGACTGTAAGACGGCTTCTAATCTAGTCAAATGTTCTCTCCAGGAAGAACTATAAATGACTACATCATCGATATACGCAGCTGCATACTCTCGATGAGGTTGTAAAACCCTGTCCATTAGTCTCTGAAAAGTAGCAGGCGCTCCATGAAGTCCGAACGGCATAGTACAAAATTGAAAAAGACCCTCTGGGGTTGAAAATGCCGTTTTCTCACGAGAGGCTTTCGTTAATGGAATTTGCCAATATCCTTTCGTCAGATCCAGAGTTGAAATAAACCGAGCTTGCCCCAGTTTGTCTAAGAGTTCATCTACTCGAGGCATGGGATATGCATCAAACTTGGAGATAGCATTCACCCTCCTAAAATCGATACATAATCGTAGTGACCCATCTGGCTTGTCTATTGGTACTATTGGGCTACACCACTCACTTCGGGAAGGTTCAATTACCCCAAGTTTCAACATACACTCCACCTCCCTTCGAACAGAATCTCTCCGACTCTCTGGAATGCGATACGGTCTCTGTCTAACTCTTAGACCTGGCGGAGTGATAATAGCATGTTCGATCAAATGCGTTCTTCCAGGCACGTTAGAAAACACATCACTGAACATTTTAATTAGATTGCTTACCTCTTCACGCTGATCAGGAGTTAATTGTTCCCCCATCGGGACCTCAATTGCTGACTCTGACTCAATTGAGGGTCCAAAATCCTCTCCCTCCTGTACAGGAGATATAAAATGGACTTCCCGTTCTTTCCACGGTTTCAGGAGATTAACATGATAAATTTGACTTTCTTTCCGACGCCCAGGCTGTCGGATCTCATAATTGACTTTACCAATTGCTCGAATAACCTGAAAGGGACCCTGCCATTTAGCAAACAACTTAGATTCCGATGAGGGCAACAATAACAACACTTTATCTCCAGGTCGAAAGTTCCGAATTCTTGCATTTTTATTGTAGCTTTGTTGCTGCTTCTGCTGTGCCGCTTTGAGATTGTCATGTGCCAATCGACCGACTAATTCTAAGCGATCGCGTAACTGCAACACGTATTTTACTACATTTTTAGACTCCTTTGACTGTTCTTCCCAGCCTTCTCTTATGAGATCCAAGATACCCCGCGGCTGCCGACCGTACAAGAGCTCAAACGGGGAAAACCCCGTTGAGGATTGTGGTACCTCGCGAACTGCAAAGAGCAAGTAGGGAAGCAGTTTAGCCCAATTGCGTTTTTCTTGATCTACAAAGCGGCGCAACATATTTTTCAAAGTCTGATTAAATCGTTCAACAAGCCCATCCGTTTGTGGATGAAAAACTGAGGTTCTAATTGAACGAATTTTCAATAATTTATATAGTTGCTGAATACAGTCTGACATAAAATTAGTGCCCTGATCAGTGAGAATTTCTTTCGGGATTCCCACCCTAGAGAATATTTTTACCAATTCATTCGCTACAGCTATTGCATTCATAGAGCGTAAGGGAACAGCTTCTGGATATCTCGTTGCGTAGTCCACTACTACTAAAATATACCGATATCCTGACTCTGTTCCCTCCAGAGGGCCTACTAAATCTACACCAATCCTTTCAAACGGTACCCCAATAATTGGAAGTGGAACCAGAGGTGCGGGGCGAACTGACTTAGGGGCAGCTAATTGACATTCAGGACACTCCGATACATACTTCCGCACCAGACCATAAACCCCAGGCCAAAAAAACCGGGCCAGAATTCGTTCCTGAGTCTTTTCAGTTCCCAAATGACCTGAAAATGGAATGTCATGCGCCAATCTCATGATTTCTGACTGAAAAGGCCTAGGAACCAATAACTGTTTTACGAGCTGTCCCGTCCCGGGAGCCCGGGTTATTCTATATAATAAGTGCCCAGATACAGAAAAATGCGGAAATACCACCGGTTGTCCTTCCTGCATATCCTTCCCCTCGATATATCTAACCCGTTTCCAAGCATACTGTAACGTGGGATCATTTTGTTGTTCATATCCCAAGTCAATATCTCGGTCCCAATGGTTAGGTACACAGAGAGGAGTGTCTTTTATTACATGACCTTCCACCTCAGTAACCTCGCAGCCCCGGTTACACTGAATACCTACTCCCTTTCCTTGCCGTTTCAGCGATTGGTTTACTTTTGTGTCAGACCCCTCCCCTTGTCGTCTCAGAGTTCCCTCATATTTTTCCACCCGACGCTCTCTTTTTGTTTTTCTTGGGCGGATTTTAGGGTTAAACAGGTCGGATTGCAACGGAAAAATCTCGCCAATTGTTTTCTCCTGTTGCTTTAATTGTCCCCTGGTAGAAACTAAGACCATTTCCCGACCTAAAATACGATCAAAAAACGGCCAGTCTCTTCCCAGGAGAACAGGGTATGGTAAACATTGCGCTACAGCCACTTTAACGCAAGCTGAATAATCACCTACAATAAGTCTAACTTTAGTGGTGGGATAAACCCGAGTTTCTCCATGAATACAGGAGATAGCCACTTTACCCTGTGGCTCCCAGGCTACCCCATCCAAGAGAGCTTGCCGAATCAATGTTTGTGCACACCCAGAGTCCGCAAATGCGTAAGTACTCTTTCCCCCGACCTGTACTCTTAACTGATAAGGGCCCTCCCGACATTCCCCAGTGTTCCTACCTGTTACTGCTGACCAGGATCTTGTCGCCAGGTCCACCTTTATTACTGGACAATTCCTGGCAATGTGTCCAGGCTCATTACATTGGTAGCACACTTGGTTAGGAGGCATCAACGGAGTTAATCTGTCCTGCGAGTCCGCGACCGGCAGGTTAGGGGGATTCTCTCTCGCCCAGGATGGGGCTAACCTCGACCTCCATGGTCTGAAGGTCCGGTTACCCCCTCTGGGCTTCATTGGTTGGTTGGTCCGAGTTAGTTTAGGGGCAGGAGTGGGGTCTGACCCGGCACCTTCGTTTGCGTCTTCGTAGGCCTCCGCCAGGAGGAGGGCATCCTCGAGAGTGGTAGGTCTATTCCTCTTAATCCACTCTCGATTCCCTGGCGGTAGTATAGACGCAAACTGTTCTATAACTATTTTCTGCACCAGTTCTTGGGGTGTATGTTCTTCTGGCCGCAGCCACCGGGTGCACTGATCT
The DNA here is from genome assembly GCF_017654505.1 of Polyodon spathula. Classification (NCBI taxonomy): domain Eukaryota; kingdom Metazoa; phylum Chordata; class Actinopteri; order Acipenseriformes; family Polyodontidae; genus Polyodon; species Polyodon spathula. Next base: position 95,941,888 of record NC_054534.1, read on the forward strand.
AAAAGATATTGTCCCGCAACCCGGGGCCGCATCCCCTTGGACAGCTGGTATTCCCGAAAACGGCGCCGGTATGTTTCCTCCGTGATCCCGAGGCGTGAGAGAATGGCTTCTTTAACTTTAACATAGTCCCCTGCATTCGTGGCCGTCAGGGCTCGATACGCTGCCTGAGCTTCCCCTGTCAGGCAGGGTGCCAATTTCATGGCCCAGTGTTCCCTAGGCCACTCTGCAGCCTCTGCCACTCTCTCAAAAGTAATCAAGAAAGCCTCGGGATCATCTTCCGAGGTCATCTTCTGAAGATTAGGCTGAGCTGCAAACATCCGGGCAACCGCTCTCTCTGATGTTGATATTGATAGTTTTTCTACCAGCTGTCCCAAGAACTGGGCGAGCTGTTCCAGGTGCCGTGTCTCTCTCTCCTCTCGCTTCTCCTCCTGCTCCCTAAACATTGTCAAAACTGTAGCTGGATCCATTTTCACTTCTGACACCACGTGTGAGGCGAGAGTGTATTAAATGGAATGTCCAGACAGTAATTTATGTGTACAGAAATAAAATAATTTATTTTTATTTTCTATACACAACAAAAAGGATTAAATAACAAACGAAAAACAAAATGGTGTGAGGGAAGGAGTGCAGGGGTGAAATCCAAAACAAACTGATGACTCGTCTTTAATTTGTCTTCGTGGTGACCATAAACAAAAAAAAAAGACAAAAGAAATGTTAGTATTTCAAAAAAAACCCGCTGCACAAAACCAGTCTCTCCCTTCACCCGTTACTCCTCCTACTTTTTCTTTCGGACCAACCCCGAACACAGTAGTACGTTCCCTTTAGTATGTAAAGTCCCGCCTCTGTAGTCAGTGGAACAACAATCCCCAACCGACACGTGTCCTTAACCTTCACTTGACTCCAGTGGCTGGAATTTAAGTTGTCATTTTTCGCTGGTAATTCCACAGGGAGAAACACGGCAAGACTGTTTGTTCTCAATGTGTTTCGGTGAACTCTACTGGACAGACAGCAGGTACTGTAAGCTCAAAGCGTACACCTGCAAGGCTTGCCTTTCTCCTCCAAGGGTCAGTAGCTCGCAGACACCTGCCATGTGAATAGAGTAGTGCATGCATCAAACTCCATTCTCCACCTATGCATTGGTATATATACAGTATATACAACATTCTTAGCAAAATGTTACAATCTTGAGAACATTCAAACAATAATAATTTTAGACCTTTAACTTGTGAAAAAGAAAAGGATTGTCTTGTGCATCCAGTTAATTTGTTTTCCTCTGTTGAAGTTTATGAAACAATTTGCCAGGGAAAACAGAGACACATGAAAGATCTTCTGCCTACTTCACCATTTAATTCACTAACTTAAAGACTATTCCCACTTGATACCCCCTTAACATTGAACCACTACTATCTGAAGTAAAACATGTGTTTTGAGATTAAGAATTGCATTTCCAATATTATTTAAAATGCAATTATTGCTATACAAAAATATAATGCACACTTACCAAAACTCAGTCCATATCATATTTAATCAGCCGTCTGTAGCTGATACTGTAGGACAAATGCAGTGTATTTGTAACATTGTGACATCTTTCTGTTTTTCTATTTTTAGTTAACTTTGATCACTTTCAAATACTCAGAGCCATTGGAAAAGGAAGTTTTGGAAAGGTAAGTCTGAAGATTTGTGTTATTATGGGGGTTGGGGGTTGGGGGTTGGTGAGGGGGTGCTCCTCTTCAAGCAAAACGTTTCAAATGAAGCCCTGACCAGACTCAGAATATACAGTGGAAAATGTTGAAATATGAACTAAAATGGCAGCCCATTTTACAGTGAAAAAAAAAGAATGTATAAATCCAGATAAGATACATGCTGAGTGTTTCTTTATACTGCTTGGAGGAATGTCGACTGACTCCTGTTTTAATGGCTCTTCAACAGGGTGATTGTAACATTTCGCTCAGTTATTACCTTCACTGTCTAAATGTTTTGCTTCCTGACTGTGTCTATGCAAGAGAAAGGCAAAGGTCACATTAACTATTTATACACTGTGAGATGCAGCTTAAATTGTTGAAAAGAGATCCCCTGCACTGTGTCGTATGTCTTTATTGGTTGTTTTCTGTCTGTGTTTCTATTGGTTTCCTTCCAGTGCCTTAATTTGCATAATTTTATCACAGTGTTTATAATTTTATGTCTGCCTGTCTCCAACCAGGTCAACTAGCCTGTCTTCATTTCCAGTCCTGTCTCCAACCAGGTCGACTAGCCTGTCTTCATTACCAGTCCTGTGTGTTTCATTAATAAAAAAGGGCTTTGGTTTATTTAAACACTGTTTCTTCAACTTTCTTCCACCTACATATATAATACCCTTCCGTCTTCTCATAGCATGTAGATAAATCAGATTATCAGTTGATTAGGTTGTGTATGCTAAAGTTCACACACTTGAAGTTTGAAAGATTGTTTTTACCACAAAATGTTGTATATTTGCTGTTCCATTCTGATGGTTGGGTATGTAAGTGCACAGTTTTCTGTTATTTTCACGGAATCAACTGCCAATAGCTTTGCTTGCTAAGTCAACCTATATCTAGTTAGATAAATGTGTCAAATCAATTTAAAGATTCTTCTACACAATTCACACAGACACTTTAGAAGTGTTATATTATGTCTGTATTGGCAAATGATAACTCCTTGATCATAAAATGCTTGAGGATATGAAATTGTTTGAATTGTATTGATTGTGAAATTATGGATTCCTATGTGTAAGTGGAATAGACTTACCACTGACTTTTGTCCAATCTTATTTATTCTTTATTTCTACAACAATGTACAAATCACCTTTCGATTTCCGGCTATGCAACAAAGCAATAGTCAGGGGAGCTTCAGATAACTGATTCTTTCCCAAGAAGTATGTTTTTTGAGTCTCAGATCTAAGGCATATAGGGTTTGAAGAGTTTTTTGTTTGTTTTCATGTAAAATGTGTTCTTACTTTAATGATTTGACGGCCATTTTATAAATGAGTGAAAATACAAACAATTTATAAATGAGTAGCAAATACAAAAGAACACATTTATAGCTACAAAACCTAAAATACATTTTAAACCTTAGATTTATCTATACCTGTCACGGATTGCTAAAATCTTGTATATTAAAAAATAAACCTAGAATAAAAAGGGCAGGGGTTCTCTAGGGAGCCTTGAAGAGGTTTCAAGGGGTCCTCCAAAAATAAACCAGAGAATGTGCAGAAATTAACGTATTCTCATGTTGTTTAGCACGATCTCATAAAGGGTAATACAGCTATTTCAGCGGGAGCACGACAGATTAAAAAGCAGAGGGAAAATCAATGGAAACACACAAAATAAATACAAGATCTGGATACATTTTTAATTCAACCATCAGCATCAAAACAAAAAACCCACAGAATGACAATACAGAACAAGCTCAAGCGTAAGGGCTGAAGAACAGCGAGGTGGTGGTGTTGTGAGTAAAAGACGTCAAGCCGTTATTAACCCTTCAAAATTAAGGAAATACTGTATGAAGACAGCACCTTGAATTTCGGTTTTATTTGTATGAAAGTGGGGGTATACCTCAACCGCAGTGTGGAATTTATGCACAAGTACTGTCCAATGAATGTCTGAGACCCGCTAAATTACAGAGACATTTAATTGTCAAGAGTGAAATATATATATTAAAAAAGCAACATTAATTTTTTGAAGGAAAGGCTAAGGAGCTGCTTGACATATTCAGTGAAATGAATAAGATCAATAAAATTATGCACTAATTTTATTGCCCAGCATGAAAGAACTGACACATTCAGAAAGAAACTATAGCGCTGGAAAGTTTGTGTTTGTAGGCTACCAACCCCATTAGTGAGAATATTGAAGCTAAACTGCCACCCTCTATCCCATCAAAGCTGTTAGAAGAGCTCACTGACATTTCATCAGACAGCTCCCTCTGAACCAAGTTCAGTGAAATGCTGCTGGAGACATTTTGGTGTGAGTGCTCTGATGAATACAGCACTGCTTCTTCTGCAGCACTGAAAGTGTTGGTCCCATTCAGTATAACCTACTTATATGCAAAATCGGATTTTCAGCCATGACATTGATGAAAACAAAGTACTGAGCCAGGATAAACCTTGACCATGACATGTGTATGTGCTTAGCCACCTCCCCTCCAGGCCTAAAAAAACCCACCAAATAGCATAATTATACACAATAGGTGACACCATGCCATCAATGCAACCTGATGGTGCTGGATGCGGGGCTGTGTCTAAAAGCTAAGCTGAATATTGTGGAGTTTTTTTTTTTTTTTTTTTTTTTCACAAACAAGGTGTCACAGTCCTGAATTTGATGTGATGCATTTTAAGGAGAAGTAACAATGTGACCATATTTTACATCCTACCTTGTGGATTTTGAGCATGAAGTTTACTGGAACAAGAAACGTTTGGCGACAGTGGTTTTTAGGCGATTCCTGTAAGAAAGCTTTCCTCCAGAACCCTTGACTGGTCTACGTTAATTCAGAGATGGCCATGTGTATATAGATGTGTGTGTTTGTGTGTTTGAGGTGGGTTGTTGAACGGAGAATGAGAGAGAAAGAGCGGAGGAAGAAAAGTAAAACAATTTCTGCACATGCTTTTTTGGGTGGAGGTATTTGTTTTTTGTGTTTTGTTTAAAACTTTATTTTGCTCTGTGAAGGTCTTTTTTGTTTCAATAAATACTTGCTCCAGTGCTTTCCACTCACAGTATCTGTCTGTGTCTTTCTATTAACTTCCTGGTCTGGGTACATCCCTCACTCAGCGTCCATTGCCCAGAAGGGAGGATCCCAAGCATCCATCGCTCAAGAGGGGGAGGATTCAGACACACACACACACACACACACATACACACATATATATATATATATATATATATATATATATATATATATATATATATATATATATATGAATAACTTTTCTCCTGACTGTATGTTTACTACACTGGTAAGCATTTTTTGGGTGAAGATAAGTACATGCGAGACAAGTACTTGTTAGAAGTCCCGTGGTAATAGTAATTAATTTTTTGAAAACAAAAACAAAACAAAAAAACACCTGTTATACTGAACCTTTTGTAGCGGTGGTCCAGCGAATTGACCTTGTTCATCTTATATCTTTATTGGGTACATGAATCACAGGACGGTGCGCTAAAGATCTTTATTAAGTACACTGGAATGTTTCATACAGCTTTTTGACATTTGTTTAGTGTTTGTTTATCAATACTCAAGAATGCAGCCATCATTGAGGCCTGTAACTAGTTAGTATGCAAGCTTCTGCACTCTGCTGCTTGTTTATTCATAATTTGTTTCTTTTCTGTCTTCTCCTTTGACAATTAGGTATGCATTGTGCAGAAGAGAGACACCAAAAAAATGTATGCGATGAAGTACATGAATAAACAGAAATGCATTGAAAGAGATGAGGTTCGGAATGTCTTCAGGGAGCTGCAGATTATGCTAGGTCTTGAACACCCTTTCCTTGTAAATCTTTGGTAAGTAAGGACACTGTACCTTTTTAGTGCCATTAGCTCCCAAGATTTCTACCCCAGAAACTAAGACAATGCAACAATTTACAGTCAGTTATGTAATGCACACAGAAATTCTGATACCATGGGACAGAGTTTTAGAGTTTCAAACAAGTGTTTAAACTAGGAAAAGGTTTATAAACATTAATGTATACTAGATATGTTACATTATTAGTCATGCTTGCTGTCAGGTGGTTGTTTTGTTTTAAAATCCATCTTTTTTAATTTTCTTCAGGAAAAAACATATCAAGACATATGGAACATGTACCTAAAATGATCACAGCTGCCAGTGTATTAAATGGCATGAACATAACCTCTGTTTAACTTTTCCATTGAACCCTCATTAAGCATGTAATGTCCTCATTAGTACCTTTGAATGGATGGTTTGGATTGAGCAACAAAGCACTAACATAGTTTAATCAATCCCATAGGCCTGTTTGGAGAATCTAAAGGTCAACTGTACAGAAATGGCAGTGAAAAAGGATTGAGACGTTGTTGTAAATGACTCTGCAGCTGATGCACAGTTCACAAACCTTAGTCTTTGTAAGTCACCTTGGATAAAGGTGTCTGCTAAATAAATTAATAATAATAATAATCCAGCAGCATCACCTGTTAGCCTCAGGAATTATTAGTCATGGCCAGCAACAACAGTTGCCACTGGTGGTGTGTATTTATTCCATTGGTAACGAGGAGGTCCTACATGATTATTATATGTACTGTACATACATTTGCACCAACAATTGAATAGGCCCATTGTCACCCAGTAATATACCTGGAATTGACTGTTGGTGCTGAGGCTATGTTCACACTGGTTCAGTTTTGAGAGTTAGTTCAGTACTCTGTATAGTTTGATACGTTTGGTGTGAAGTGTGAAAAACAAAGTCTTCTTGGAAAACGAACCATAACAAATCCACCTAAAGCTCTCGGTCTTGGTCCGTTTGACAAATGCATCAAATCTGGTCCGCTTGCTAAATCTCAATGTGAACAACTAGTGGACTTGGTCGTTTTGCACTTCGGTAATAAACTATACAAGGAAATAAACATGTTGTGCACAGTTTAGTTTATATTCTGAGGAAACTAGTAGAGCAAGAAAAACAAAATGTTTTGGGGAACTACATTAGGGTTGTCCCAGTTTTCAGCCATGTTTTTTGTCCTGGTCAGAAACAAACATTGTTAAATCATCCCAGTTTTGCTATTGTATTCACATTTGTAGTGTATTAAACTGTATCAGTGTGGTCAGTTAACAGCAGAGTAATTTGTTAGGTTGTTTTAGCCATTAAAAAATAAAAGTTTTTCAAAAAATACTGAAATTACACAATTTTATTTAATTATTATATTTTAGATTATATATATATATATATATATATATATATATATATATATATATATATATATACATTAATATATATATATATATATATATAATTTTATTTATGTTTCAATACTATCATTAATTGTCTTAATTATATTAAATGTCTGTTACATAATGGTACATTAAATCGTATTACTTCACAGCCACATGTAACCATAACATATGCACATGGTTCGGTGTACGAAGTAAAAATAGACTTAAACCACTAAAAGACAGAAAGGATTAGAAGGTTGATTTTCTTTAAGAAAACAAACCACTAAAATCGTAAGTACATCTATAGCTATATGTATCCAATGAGTATATGTTATAGATATATTATTAGTTAGCCCTCTATAAATATGGATATATATATATATATATTATATATATATATATATATATATATATATATATATAATATATATATATATATATATAGATATGCACTTGGCTCTTTATTACCTTTGCACTCTGAAACTATGGATGAGCTTGTTGATAAATATAATGTCTTTCTATCTAGTACCCCTAATGCTATTGCTCCAGCTAAGGTTCGAAATTTTTTACTAAAAAAATACTCGCCATGGTTTAATGACATCACTCAAAATCTTAAATAGAATGGTCGAAAATTAGAGCATAAATGGAGAGGTACTAAACTACGTGTACATTATCATATATGGAAGGACCATGAAGTAAAGTATACAGAGGCTTTGATAGTAGCCAGATCAACATACTAATCAAACTTAATTAGAACTAACAAAGATAATCCTAGATGTCTTTTCTATTTTGAATAAACTAGTTAATCCTCCGTGTAATCGTTCTGCTTTCACAGTCTCTTGCAATGACTTCATTGACTATTTCCGTAGTAAAATTATAAACATCAGAAATCAAATTTCATAGATATCTTTGGTGATGAAAGACTTAACCCCAGTAGAACCTATAAGTCCTGGTTATTTTTTATTCCTTCTCTCTCAATAGGTTTAAATGATATAGTCATGCATATTAAACCTACTACCTGGATTATTGATCCTATTCCAACTAAATTATTGAAAGAAATATTGTGTTTTCTTAATACCTATATTCTTAATTTTATTAATGGTTCACTTTCTTCTGGGCTCGTTCCATCGGCTCTTAAGGTCGCTGTCATAAATGATCAAGAAACATAATTTGGATCCTACAATTCTACATAATTATAGGCTTATTTCAAATCTTCATTTTCTTGCAATGATATTAGAAAGGGTAGATGCAAATAAACTGCATCAATTTTTGACACAAAACAACATGGTATTCGCCATGCACATAGTACCAAGATAGCTCTTATTAGAGTATTCAATTATCTATTAATTGGCACTGACTCTGGTTATATATCAGTTTTAATTTTATTAGATCTAAGTGCTGCTTTTGATACTGTGGATCACTCTATCTTAATCAATCACCTGCAAAATGTTGTGGGTGTATCTGGAGTTGTTTTTATCCTGGTTCAAGTCTTATCTATCCGATAGGTCTCAATTTGTTTTAATTGGGAATGAAAAATCTGCATTGTCTCAATTAGTTTGTGATGTTCCACAGGGCTCTCTTTTAGGTCATTTATTATTTTCCAGTAACCTATATATATCATATATCATATATGATATATATATATATATATATATATATATATATATATATATATAATATATGTGTGTGTGTGTGTGTGTGTGTGTTTGTATATAGTATATAGTATTGTGAAACAAGATACACCAATTATATATATAAACTTCTATATAGAATAATAGTGTAATCGAATGACACCACCGTTAGTTTGCCCTTTAAACAACATTTTCGACTAGCACTCAAAAAATTCATTCCGACGCGTGTTTGTTTTGTTTTTATAAATTTGACTTTTTCTCTTGTAAAGTGCTTTGAGATACAGCTGTATGAAGGGCACTAAATAAACTTTGATTTGATTTGATTTCATACACTTGTTTAAATAGTAAAAGCTGATCTATTTTTTTTTTCTAATCCCCTTTTTGTATATTTAATGTTTTGATTATATGACAATAGAAAGAAAACACTGAGTTGTTATGATCTGAAATAAATACATCAAATGTTTAATTTATAAATTATGATTATGTCATTGTACACTGTTCTTTTAATGACTTCGGAGTTGCTATGGTGACAGTAAATTGAAGAAAAAAACCAAAACACCCCAGCAGTTTTTCACTCTGGAAATCTGTTAACCCTAAACTACATGGACAGTGCGAGAAACTGATACACTGCTAGAAATTTGGTTAGACACTAAAATCCAGGCAAACTGGACAAAGCTCACAAAAATAGTTGCATATACTCAGTCTTTTCTGAAATGACTTTGCTTAATGCCTACAGTTGCAGAATAGGGCAGTATTGGGAAAAGGACTCCGCCCCCCCAAAAAAAGCTTGGCCCCTTTGCTCACAGATAAGTGTGAACAGCAAGCAAATTGATACATTGTTTCAAGCAAAAATAACCAGAATGAGTCCGTTTGAAACAGACCCAGTATGAATGCAGTCTTAGAGGATATAATAACGGGGCTGCAATAAATTCTAAAGTATCCTTGTGTACAAAGATCATATTTTTTATTATTATGATAACTATGCTTCTAGCCCAGGAAAACTGCAGGCCATATAATTATGCAACTTTAAGAGTATGCTGTGTGACTCAATTGACGTCCGTATATAATATATATATTGAAAGTCTATAGTTTACACCACTAGTAATCAACATACGTTACATATATATATATATATATATATATATATATATATATATATATATATATATATATATATATATATATATATAGATTATATCACATTTAGCATAAATATATGAATTACTTATGCTCATCACATTACCTCACACAATTTTCCACCATATCACTGAATGAAGATACTGCAAGACTCATTTTTAATAAAACCTGAGTGCATTTACTCCATACAAACTGCAGTAAAATGTCAATTGGACCTCACTTGAATATAATCACTCACAATTATGCGCATTGTTTTCAATTTCTATTTTGCTTCCCGAGTTCTAAGAGATATTCATACATTGCCCAAGACACAAATACACCTATTTGGCGCACACAAATAGTTACTATAGTGCACATATACAAACATAAACTTCTTACCATATCTTAATATATAAAGAAGAAAGTTTGTCTGTCTGTTTGTTCCTTTATGCATTCAGACCATGCATGAGCCAGTGCAATCAAACTTTGCATGGCCTCCTCTTTCATCTTTGGCTATGCTTGGATCCAATATTTTGACCCCAAGGTAATTTATTTAGTAACCCCATTGCTGGATCACTACAGTAGCCATGTATCTCAAATTAAAGAAACACACAAAAACAAAAAATAAATACAAACATAAAATAAAAAAATAAAAATGACAAAAAGCAAAAAGAAATTTAGTTAAAAAATAGGGAAAGGGGTCTGAGCACATTGTGCAACACCTAAGATTGTTAACTTATAAGAAACCATAAGGATATCGTTCCACAATTTGTCATGCATGAAATATTGAATTTCCCCAAGCAACACTGTGTACTTCAGATAGTAACATATAAAATCAAGCTAATTAACTTGATTATACCTTTATTGACGAAGATAAATTAACCCAAAAAGCAATCTCTAGATATTCTGCAGTTATCTACATGTTTTATTGGCCTGTTAAATAATTTCTTATATCTAGATAACATTATTGAAACACATATTGTAATATTCAATGTAGTAATATGTAGTGTGTTGTTTAATTTAGATTAAAATACTGTGAGTTTTACCAATATATTATCTTTCTAGATGAACAAGGAACACTATAAGAAAATCTTGAAAGAATCCTAATAAATTTGTTTTGCCCATTATTTTCACAGGCTGTTGGCTTTTTGATTAGGCTGTCTCAAGTGTAGCAGTAGGATGAGGGAGCCACTGAATTACTTGGGATTCAATCAAGTCTTTTTTCAGTGTTATTTTGCTTTGAGCTAAAAAGCGGCTTAGGGAAGTAAAATTCCACAGTGTTGTACAAAAAAAGTGTGACTGATGTATTCACAAAGACTACATATTTATTTGGCTGAATAACCTCTTTTTCATTGGTGAATGTTAGATTTTTTCTTTTTCTACCTCTCTGTTTCCCAGTAACAATTATTATCAAGAACAATGAGTAAGATACTGACTGGAGATTAAATCTGAAGCTTTGAGTTTACCAAAAAAAAAAAAAAAATATATATATATATATATATATATATATATATATATATATATATATATATATATATATATATATAATCTTTATAATTTCCAGGTCATGTAAGTACACCGCCTGTGCCTTATACTATGTTCTACTGTAGCCATATATTTTTAATGTCATAGTGTACTGCTTCAGAGCACTTTCCAGTTCCTTTTGTTTAACCTCAAATATGGTTTATTTAAAGCAGTAAAGATTACACTGTGTTATTCACATGTTAAACTCATTAATGTTTTTGTTTAAATTGTGCTGTCTAGTATAACATTGTATTTTTTTCTTTTAAAGAACAGTTTGTTTGATTTTTGTAGTAAACAGTGCCTATAGAAAGTCTACACCTCCTTTCAAGATGTTCGCTTTTGTTGCCTTATAGCCTGTAAGTAAAGTGCATCAAAATAGCTTTTTTTTTTTCGTTTATCTGCACATCCTATCCCACAGCTTCCAAGTGAAAAAAATATTCTAGAAATTTGTAGTAAATTAATGAAAAATAAAAACTGAAAAAGCTTGGTTGGATAAGTGCCCCCTCCCCCCTTGTAATAGTAATCCTAAATTAGCTCAGGTGTAACCAATCGACTTCAAAAATCAAACACCAAGTTAAGTGGCCTCCACCTGTGTAAAATTGTTGTGATTCACATGATTTCAGGATAAGTGCAGAAGTTACTGTAGCCTCCCTCTGCATGGTAGTGCATTTCAAAGCAAAGACTCAACCTATTTGCACCAAGGTGCTTTCAAAAAAACTCTGGGACAAAGTTTTTGAAAGGTACAGATCAGGGGATGGGTATAAAAAAATATCAAAGGCCTTGAATATCCCTTGGAGCACGGTCATGATGATTATTAAGAAGTGGAAGGTGTATGGCACCACCAAGACCCTACCTGGATCAGACCGGCCATCCAATTGGATGAGCGAGCAAGAAGGAGACTGATCAGAGAGGTTACAAAGATGCTAATGGCAACTTTGTAAGAGATATAGGCTTTTATGGCCAAAACTGGTCAAAGTGTGCATGTGACAACAATATCCCAATATCTGGCCTGTATGGTAGGGTGGCAAGAAGGAAGCCCACCTTGAATCCCGTTTGAAGTATACAAAAAAACACCCTGAAAATTCCATAGCCATGTGGCAAAAAGTTCTGTGGTCTGGCAAAACTGAAATTGAACTTTTTGGCCTAAATGCAAAGTGTTATGTTTGGTGCAATCCCAACACAGTGCATCACGCAAAGAACACCATCCCTACTATGAAGTATGGTGGTGGCAGCATCATGTTATGGGGATATTTCTCATCGGCAGGGACTAGGGCACTTGTCAGGATAGAAGGGAAAATGAATGGAGCAGAGTACAGAGAAGTCCTTGAGAAAAATCTGCTGCCTGCTGCAAGAAAGCTGAAACTGGGATGGAAGTTCACGTTTCAGCATGACAACTACCCAAAGCACACAGCCAAAACTACACTGGAGTGACTAAGGAACAAAAGGGTAAAAGTTCTTGAGTGGCCCAGTCAGAGCCCCAACCTAAATCCAATTGAAAATTTGTGGCATGACTTGAAAATTGCTGTCCATCAACTCTCCCCAAGGAACTTGACAGAGCTTGAACAGTTTTGTAAAGAAGAATGGTCAAATATTGCCAAATCTAGGTGTGCAAAGTTGGTAGAGACCTATCCCAACACACTCACAGCTGTAATTGCTGCCAAATGTATTTCCACTAAGTATTAACTCAGGGTGGTGGAGACTTATCCAATTATGATCTTTCAGTTTTGTATTTTTAATATCTGATTTTTTTCTCAATAAAAACTTTTTTCCCCTTAACAGTGTGGAGTGTGGTGTGGAAAAAATCGTCATTTTAATGTATGAAACTGACGCACTGACACAACAAAATGTGAAAAAAGTTCAAGGGGGTGTAAACTTTCTACAGGCACTGTATGATGACAAAAAGGTTTTTAACTAGCTACAGTTATAACAGGAAAATGTAGTACGTTCATCAAAGTGTACTGCATTCTCCAGCCTGCCCCCCACCACCTGAATATCACTACAGATGACCTTTGAACTTTGTTTATTTTCCTAAGTTCAATACAGTGAATCGTGCACACGTTAGGGTTTTGGAATTCTAAAAATACAACATGAAACATTCATAGCTGTTGAAATACAAATTTTGTATTTTATTTTTGTAATGTTATTTTTGTTTATTTTGTAATGTTATTGTTATTTTTTAAACATCCTCTGTGTTTTAGATCCTACTACTTCACCTGGTAGGCTATGTCATGCATGTATAACTGTGTAAAAAGGTGCTTCCTACCTTCTGTTCTAAACTTACTTTTACTCAGTTTCAATTTATGCCCTCTTGTTCTTCTCTCAGTGCTAAATTTGATGTAGTGTCTCGGGTGTATTGGAGACAAAATGTTGTCAAACAGCGATCTCCGATCCTGCGCAGTCTGCAGCATAACCCCATATCCAAGCAAATTCTGATCAAGCATTGCATTCAACGGATGTGATAGGGTGTGGGAGGGTAGTGGGCAGAGCTTTTAGGGAAGGACCAGAAATGACAGCACACAGGAGCCGGAAGTAACGTTTAGTCCTGGAGCCCTGTACCAACAATGGTATCTGGGCTGGATTTTCTTTTAATACACTGAAAGTAAACAGTCCAGTATTGCAGAAAACAAACAAGAAAACCACTAGGAATACTAGCAATGGTAAACTCAGGTTTCAAATAAAAAGAGTAAACAAAAACATTGCGGTTACAAAAAAAAACAACAACGAAGGAAGCACTGGGTTTCTCTATGCTGCTGCAGTGGGTTTCCTCTCACCACCTCTTGGCTCCCTTCCATGGAATAACAAATCATCCTGGGTTTCTCCCCACTATGGTCATCCACCAAGTTTTTCCAAAGTTTCAGGTTTCTGTGAATTACAGCAGGTTGGTGAAAACAAAACAACAACAAATAGCGCATCTCTTCCGTGTTTTCAGTTCAGGACAGGGAGAGCAAATGGCAAAACCATGCTGCTTAAATACTGCCAAGTCCCGACCCTGCAATCAGCACGCTGCCCCACTTCAGCCAATCGACAAGCACAGCACAGCTGATTGCAATAATGGTACTCAGCGGCTACATGGTTCCACCTTGGGCCAAGATGGCTGCCAGAACCAGAACTTTCTGTCTGGTCACATACCACTAGTTTGATCTGAAGTTATTGTACTCCTAAATAAACATATTGTACCATTTCTTTTTTTTTTTTTTTTTTTTTTATAGCAGGATAACAGTATTTGCAATCTCAATGGAAGTGAATGGCGAAGTGATTTCTTTGGTTATGTAAGCTCAAATTAAATGATTTTGTGTGACAGGCTGGAGAGTGGATAGAGGCCCAGAGACAGACTGCAGTTCAAAAAAAATATATACTTTTATTATAAATCAACACAAAATAAAAGGGCACAAGGGCCAAAATAAAGATATTTAAACACAAATAACCAAACAAAAAGCAAAACTTATAAAAATAAAGATTTCCAGGCTGTGCAATGCCTTCACTGGATCAAAAATTCACCAAACCAAAAATAGCAAACACCAACCTGCTTCCTCAACTCCCTCCCCCCAAATGAGAAGTAGAGGCCTAATTTTATGTTAGGTGGCTGGGCGCTGATTGATCGTTAATTAAGTTAACCATTTAATCAACTAATCAACCCCAGCCACCTGAACATAATAAACCCAGGCAGGTAGGGGGAATTAACCCCATCCCTGCCAATTTCTAAACAGCAGAGATGTGCTCTGCCACATTTTGACACAGCACTAATTCTCACATAGAGTAAAAAAAGCATGTATGCAATTAGCCCATGTGACGAAGTGCCCACCCCTGTGTGTATTTTCTGTATATGTTGCGTGTGGTGTGTTAAATGTTGGTGTATAGGCATTGGTACACGGGTATTAAACAGGTCTGTGTTTCACGTGTGTTTAAAAATGTATATTTGTATTTAGGCACGAGGATTGCACAGCACTTCATGTGCAAGTAAAAAGTAATAATATGTGAGTACAGGGAATTGCACTTTATTAATTCACGTGCAGTTGTACCTAGACTCCAACTGAATGATTGATTAGCAGTCGAGTCTTGGTACAACTGCATAAAAACAATATGTTTTCACCCACTCGCGGTTGTGTGTTTGGTGAGTGGAGAACGGGATTGGAGACGGAGGTAAAGATAATAAGAATAGTTAAAAAGTATTAGTAGTAAAATATCTGCTCACCATGTTTTGTTTACTCCGTTTTGTTTGTCTGGTTATTTTGGTGAATGTGCCATGTCCTGTTTTTGTATTGTTACAACCCTTTATTTTCTGTCTGTCTGTTCATTCATTAAATGCTGAGCGAGACCATTCGCTCAGCTCCACCAAACTCTACATCTCTCTCTGTTTATTTTCCTGTTTCTGGTCGGACGTCCCCCCACTCCGGCCGTCTTTGTGACACCCATTACAAACAGAAGACCACCAGCAATTAAATTGCAAGCAATATTTTGTTTCAACACATAGGTATCAACTCGTCATAACTCTAATGACTATAGATGTTAAAGCAAGAAGATTAATAAGTGCCATTTACATTGTGATTGCCATAGCACTTATTTCTATGGTAGCTTTTCTACAGAAATTGTTTGTAGATTGTGAGAAGAGAGTAATATACCTATATCTGCTGAACTGACCATCACCTACATTTGAGAAGCTGTAACAGTCGAAGCAGAAAAAATAGCTTTCGAAAGGCACTCTCTGTGCCATTGTGTATTAACTCAATGTACAAAGATTACAGTACATCCCAAATCCCTGCACTCCAGTTTCTCAAGCAGATTTTTTTTTTTTCCTGGGAAGGGGCCAGTGAGAGGCTGAATCTTAAATCATGGGTTGTCCTGATATCCTTTTAGTATCTATAACCCCCTATTTCCTAGTTTACTACATTATCAGGTATGGTATGCTAAAACTGTGTCTAGAATCCCCCCCCCAAAAGTAACATTTGGTATGACCCTGTTGTTCCAAAATAATGATAGGTTGTAATGGGCACATTCCCCTCCATGCTTTTAATTGCAAAGTATATTTGGCACCCTTTTTTTTTTTAAAGAAGAGACAATTCCTATAACTCTAATGTAAGAGCACTGGACCCCATTAGTTTCCTGTGATGTGTATAATGTAGCATGTGTAAATCTGAGTTGTGGTGGTCTTTGCTAGTCCTAAAGTGATGTATTGTTCTATATTTGTGAGTTTTCCTGTTGCAGTTGTAATGGGCTATTTTGTGTGATGAAATACCATGACGAATTCAGAATAAATGTCTGTTAGGGGCTATTTTAAAAATAGATTATGTATTTGTTGTGTTTGTCGTTATGCAAAACTGTACATCTTTTTTCTTTGCAGGTACTCCTTTCAGGATGAAGAGGATATGTTCATGGTAGTGGATCTTCTACTAGGAGGGGACCTGCGCTACCACTTACAGCAGAATGTACATTTTACAGAAGAAACCGTGAAAATGTATATCTGTGAATTAGCACTAGCCCTATACTACTTGCAAAGCTGTCATATAATCCATAGGTGAGTACCTTACAATTACTTGCTTATATTCCCTGTTGCTAGCAGTACTTATATTGACTGTCCACAGGAGACACATATATAATATGTAAAACAGCTCTTATGTAACTCTTTTACAACATCTCATTTGGGCCAGGGTTTTGTGTTACGCAAGAACTTAAGATTGCACTCTTTTTCATCTCTTAATCATTGAACAGTTGGCTCATTAAAATGTCATAAACCAGAATTATTATACTTAATGTTATTACTGCCCAGGATTTATATGTAACCCTATCCCTAATCTTAACCTGAACTTCATTGTGAGGGTAGATATCCTGTTCTTCCAGGCAAAATGCCAAACTGTATGTATTGAGGATTTAAAATATATCTGGAACACTGGACAAACAAAGAGCATGAGTGGTCCATCTAAAGCGTAAATAAATAATAAAAAAAAAAGTTAATTTCTAAAACCAACCCTAACCTGAACCATTGTAATACAAATAATTTAACAGGAGGCTACTAGTGAGCTTCCAATGATCATAAAGGTATTTTTTTCATGAATAGTACCTCCAGGTTTTCTGGAACAACCTCTAATATCAAAACGACAACAATCAAAGAACAAAACTGTACAAAGTAGCAAATGTTGATGTAAGTTAAGGTTGCTTTAAATTGGCTACCAATTAGCAGGGTAGCAGTTCCATAACAGCACAAACAAAAAATACATCAGCAAAAAAAAAATAAAAAAAAATGAAGAAATGGGAAATCAGTAAGAACACATAAGCAAAATCAATAGGTGGTATGCATGATCAAGCCATAACCATGGTTACATACAGCAGTAATTGATTAGTTGTTTTATGTAATTGTAATTCCTATTACAGTTTGTTTGTTTTGTTTTATATTTGGGGTGCAGAAAGATGTTTAATATTTTATATAGAGCGTGGTATTAGGATGAATCAGACCATGAATATATTACTGGGAGTGATCTAGAATAGATCCAAGTCTCCTATAGTTCGTTCTGGAGTTAGGTGAACTGGCTCCCTGATTTCACTCTGTTGTGAAGGCAAACAGTTGCAGGTTAAGCCTGAGGGTGTCCTCGCTATCATATAAATGTGTTAAAGAAAATCCTGCATTGTTTACATGGAATTACTTACTGCTGCATATGGCCCAAACAGTTTTATTTCACAATATGTAATAACCTATTTTTAGGTCTCTAAACTAAACAAAACCTAGATGTCTGTAAGAGAAGTGATCATATCAATCTAGACTTATCATTAAAACTGGAAAATCTCAAATTTCTGCTTGAATTTTCTTTGATGCCACATTTCTTTGGACTTGAAGACATCCACACACATTAAATAAAAATGATGTTGGAGAAAAATGTCATGCTGCGTTCATAAACGGTAACTGGAGATGGAAAGCAGCTCTATTGCATCTGACAACAAGTAATATTAAGATTATTCTAGGACAGGCCAATACGTGCATTGTGTTCAAAGTAACACATGGAAATTTAAATACAAATAAAAGCTATCCCATTCTTAAACAGTTGCTGATAACATTTCTTAATTTGATTTCATATCTCGGTCCTGGTGATACATTTATAATTTTCAATATCCTGTTCTCAACAAAGCCACTGCTATTTCTGTCACTATGTCCAGGGATATTAGGTTACACAGCCAGTGTCATGCATCTGTTAACATTGGCAGCTGTTCTTTTTTGTTTGTCGATGTGCAAAACCCATTAAATAGAAGCTTTTCACTATCTAAAGATTCTAATTTTTTTGTGGCTGTTTGTAGTATCAAGTGGGTACTTTTGACCGTATGCTTACGTAATAAATATTTATTTAAATCTTAAAGGACTCCTGATATATAATAAGTTAATTACCTGAACATGGATTAGCAAATGCTACTTTATTTAGAAAAGTGAATCGAGAGGAGTGGTAGTTACAAGTTGCAGCGAAGCGCGAGAACTGCCAGTGACTATACAGCACGGATCGTTTACCCTAGTTTACCTTTTTCAGGGTATTAGCGCAGCAAAAGTAAATCAGCCAAAAGCACCATTCCACATTTAATTTGTAGTTCCCAACACTCTTACATGAAATGTAGAAAAAAAGTAAATACCTGTCATACAGTAAGAGAAGTAAGTTGCCAAAGGTAAAAATGTCCATCTCCCCTTTCTCCATATTTTGTTGCAGATTTTTGCAGACTCAGACCGGTGATATGATCAACCAGTCAAAGACCTGTATTTTCTCTGCCGCAGTCAAATAATAAGTTAGCTGAGGCAGGACAAACAGTTCTGTTAACTGTTATTTCTGACCATTTTTATGCAGCTGCGTGTCCAGTCTGCTGAATGTCAATGTTGCCAAGTGTACAGACTGTTCATTTATTGAGAAATCATAGTAGGCTACAATTAACATTTTAGGAGTGTATTTAGAATTAATTATTATTCTGACAAAAAAAAATGTCATAACGAAAAAAATCCATTCCGGCGACACTCAAAACCTTACAAACTGGGCTTAATCATGATGTTCAAATGGGTGAGTAGAATAAATAACATAAAGCATTTCATGCCATTACTAATGTTGACTGCCCATCATTCTGCATTCTCGCTTGGCTGTTGTGTGCAGTTGCTATATTGGTAGTGAATGCGCAAACAAATTTGCGAATTGCTCAAAAAACTACTATACTCCAATGTCGAGCAACTGCTTTGTGCCGTTTTGGAATATCTTTCATTTTGTACCAAAGCACTATTTTTCTGCGAGGCACAAATTTAGCGAGGGGGTTGCGTGAAGATCGGGCTCATAGTGTGTTACAATGACCTTAAATACTAACTCCATGATCTTGTTGCTTTTCATTGATTTAAACTGAAGATGGCTGATTTGATTAAGATATGATGCAACAAAATGTACAGGTTATGTTGTAACAGGATAAGAATGATGATAGGTAACACTGGTCCTGGAGAATCTTTCACAATGTTTAACATGGAATTTTTTAAAGTTTAAAAAAAAGTCAATGTATTGCTAATGTCAACCACATCTGGAGATTTAAGTTTGTTCTTTTTTATCTGATGGATTTTGTTGTTGTATATGAGCTTATCCAAGCACGTTGAGAATGTCAGTATTATTGTCATTTGATTTCTGACACCTATCAGCAAATCTTTATAACTATTGTGCAATTTTCTGGTAAATGGAAATACCACATTCAGAGTTTTCTCCCCGCCAAATCCACATCTAAATAATCTCCTGCTGAGTGCACTGAGATGTAGTATACACACTGACAGCATCTATAGTAGTGTTTTTAAATACATACTGTATAGCTAACAAAATAAATCCAGGCATTCTTACTTTATTACCATCACTTTGTAGATCCTACATTTTCCTATAGAATCCTCACTTTATTCTAAACATGTTTTTATGTTTGTTTTTTAAGCAATTAGGGACAAAATAGGCAAACGCATTTCATATGTATTTGAGTCATGGTGGTCAAAGCAGCAATTCATTCCTGACACAGCATGGAGGAGTTGGTGCTTGTTGTTGAAGTGAAAAATAATTCAGACGTGTAGGTATTTTATACTTGGACTTTTCTTGTGTGTGCTTTAAAGAGTAAGCATCTTCAATCAGAACAACCTTTCTCATTCAAATAAATCATGTGACAATATAACATTTAAACTCTGCCAGTCCCACCTACTCTACATCTAAAAAAACAGAGAAAACATGGGTCTGGCAAACTTTAAAGTTCACATTGGCACATGATTTCCATGGAGTGAGAGCATCTGTTCAGTCCAGGGACTTCAGGTTAAAAGCAAGCTCAAAGCTAGGTAAACAGAGATTAAAGAGACAAATCATATCAACCCACCATCGGAGAAACAGAACTCACCATCACGCATAATGACTGCAAAGAGAAGTTTCCTTCTCAGTTACAGACCTCCGCTCTTCCAGTGACGTATGTTTTCAGTTTTGACTGCGTTCCTTCAGATGTCCCTGGTTAATACTGTAGAAGGCGGAGACACAGAAGTATAGCTTGCATGTTAGGTTTAATCGGTCAATCAATACATTTGTCCACTAATAGCTTTGTAAAAAATACCAAGGAAATTGTGAAACCTACACAGTAATGACAGTACATGCTAGGTTAGATTCAGTGCATTTATTTTGTTATCTCAGTTGTTTAAACAAGTGGAATAATAGTGTCAACACTGTGGTTAACACTAGTGCCACATTTTGTTGCCGAGCAAAAAAACCCCACAAAAACCAAAACAACCATAATAATGTAATATTAATAATATTTTTTAAAATAATTAAACCAAAGTAAATAACTGGGGTAATACACCGTACACAATAATCACAGCCAATGAAGAAATGCAAATCAACAAAGTAGGACTTATCAAGCACTACCAAGATGATTTGGGTCAATTGATTTGGGTCCTGCATATTAATTAGAAATGTTAAAAAGTTCTGTAGTCTAGAATATGGTGTCAGTTCTGAATAGTTGACATCAAAATAAAGAACAGCTCTGAAGGACTGTAGGTGTGAGGTATAATATCGTTCAGCTATTGGATAGGATATCCACCGAAAGGTTTTGTAAAACACCTTTATATTTTAGGATGATAACCCTAATAAAACTCTCATAATTAAAAACAAAACAAAAAAAAAACCTATATGCAATGCAAAAAAAAAGTTGGCATACAGAGAAGGTATATTTAATGCATCCAAAAAACTGAAATGTTATCTAACTCTAGGAAATGTGCATTTATTTTAAACATTTATGGAAGTATTTGAATAAATGCCGAGATCTACTTGCAAGCCACTGATGAAATATCATTCCTTTCGGTAATTCATTCGCTGCCAGCAGACTGAAATAGTTGGCAATAAATACTGAAAATACTGAAAATGTTTTTCTTTAGGTTTTTGGCGTTTACGAAAAGAAAGGCTGAAAATGAAGAATTAGCTACAGTATAACAACATGCAATGAACCCAATTATAAAGTTGCCTGGCCTTGTACAATGGTTAAACTGTAAGACCCCCCCACCCCTCCTTCGCTCCTCCCATATGAGTCCTCCCTTCCTACTGTATTTTCCAGAAATTGGTCTAACTCCCCCTGGCCATCCCATCATAATACAGTAATCGTACGAATCAAGGTTGTAGTTCGATTTTCGGGGTGGTTGTGTCCAGATATTTCTGATATTACAGGTACAGTCAAAATACACACAATGTTTTTTGTTTAAACATGAGTTTAATAAAAACAACTGAAGCTATGTCTTGAAGTCTGGTTAAACATCTTTATGGTTTTTCTTTTGTAAATTTCCTGTCTCGGGACACTCTCCTGGGTCTTGTTGTGCTGGCAGGAGGTGTCACGAGGTTTAAACGCAGTGTGGCTTGTTTCCACATTTCTGATATTGTGTTTAATGTCAATATCTAAATGTTTCTGGGGAAGGGGACAACATTACATATAAAGGGGGCAGTGCTTTGAATTTTTTGTAAATTGTGTTGAAGGTAGCTATAAATACTATACAGTTCTAAGAACTATGTTCCACTCTGAGGTCCCATCTGGTACAAGCAATTCACTTATAAACTTTATTTCAGGTACTTTTGTAAACAAAGCATTCATACTCAGTGGGAAACCAAATTAATTGGAAATATTTGCATGCACGCATCTAGAACTCATGAAACTTAAACTTTATCTCCAAGATACTATCCAAGTTTGTATAACATAATATAACACACTTATATAGCACTTTTCATAGTGGACCACCATCACAAAGCACTTTACAGAGGTAGGCTGTGAACTGTGCATTATATGCAGAGTCACTTACAATAGGACATGACCTGACCCTGATTTAACATCTCATGCGCAGGATGGAGCACAAGGAGGTTAAGTGACTTGCTCAGGGTCACACAGTGAGTTAATCAGTGGTAGGGGTGGGATTTGACCTGGTGACCTTCTGGTTACAAGGACTGGACTTTGACCATTGGACCACACTATAATATGCGAAATACATTATAAACTTGATATGCTCTTATTCTTTCAGGGATATTAAACCTGATAACATTCTTCTTGATGAGCACGGTAAGTGGTAAACCATTTTTAATTATAACAATGTGTAATTTTGTTGAAGAGTATTGTGGGAGTCTGGAACCAACTCTCCAGTATTGTTTTTGAAGCTGACACCCTAGGGGATCCTTCAAGAAGCTGCTTGAGGAGATTTTGGAATCGATAAGCTACTAACAACCAAACAAGCAAGATGGGGCGAATAGCCTCCTCTTGTTTGTAACCTTTCTTATGTTTTATTGTGAATTAATTATTGCTTTGTTGCCACACTGTGCTGCTAATTATTATTATTATTATTATTATTATTATTATTATTATTATTATTATTATTAACTACACCGTGTAACAATTTTATTTTTTATTTTTTTTGTTCCTGGGTAGTAAGTGTTATTTCCTAATTGCTTATGCCTCAAAAGTATAGAAAATGGCTATTATTCCCCACAAACTTTGCTTTTGTGACCAGGACAGTTGATATTTCAAAATATCACTATTTCCAATGGGAAAACGGGCAAATGTGTCTTTTTGTTCACATAAAGTCAGAAAAAACAACATATGAATCCAAATTAACATTGACATGAATTAAATGTCTAAATTTACAGACTTACCCCCCAAAAGTTTTTCTAAGAAATATTTAGTACTTAATGTGTTTTTCTGTAATGTTAATCTCGTTTTATTGTTTTACGTAACTGAAGTCAGGATGATTTTCGTCTTCTGTTTTGTGTATACTAAAACTATCACCAAAGCAAGTCTCAGTGCTATTGTACCAATACATCAATGCAAGTTCACGAGCTCTAATGCCACAGTTGATAGTTACATCAGGGTTAGATACGATTGCAGGTGAAATACAAAGTACTACAGATTGGATTAAGTGCGGGATTACATACAGTAAAATAGGGAGCAGATAAGTGCAAGTTAAAGTGCATTAAAGGCAGAGTGCTAGAGTGGCTCTCAAAAGTATTCACCCACCCTTGGACTTTTCCACATTTTATTGTGTTACAACATGGAATCAAAATGGATTTAAATAGGAGTTTTTACCACTGATCAACACAAAAAAGTCCATAATGTCAAAGTGAAAAATAAAATCTACAAATTGTTCTAAATTAATTACAAATACAAAACAGAAAATAATTGATTGCATAAGTATTCACCCCCTTGAGTCAATATTTGGCAGAGGCACCTTTGGCAGCAATTACAGCCATGAGTCTATTTGGATAAGTCTCTACCAGCTTTGCACATCTGGACACTGCAATTTTTGCCCAATCTTCTTTGCAAAATTCCTCAAGCTCCGTCAATTGGATGGGGACCTTTGGTGAACAGTAATTTTCAACTCTTTCCACATATTCTCAATTGGATTGAGGTCCAGACTTTGACTGGGCCACTCCAGGACATTGACCTTTTTGTTTTTAAGCCACTCCAGTGTGGCTTTGACTGTATGTTTGGGGTCATTGTCCTGCTGGAAGATGAATCTTCTCCCAAGTCCCAGGTCTCTTGCAGACTTCAGCAGGTTTTCCTCCAGGATTTCTCTGTACTTTGCTGCATCCATTTTGCTCTCTATCTTCACGAGCTTTCCAGGCCCTGATGCAGAGAAGCATCCCCATAGCATGATGCTGCCACCACCATGCTTCACGGTAGGGATGGTGTTCTCCAGATGATGTGCAGTGTTAGGCTTGCGCCAACTATAGAGCTTAGCGTTGAGGCCAAAAAGCTCTATTTTGGTCTCATCAGACCACGGAATCTTCTTCCACTTGGTCTCAGAGTCTCCCACATGCCTTCTGGCAAACTCTAGCTTTTTGACCAACACTCCAAATACTCAACAAAAGTTGAGTTACCGACTTCAACAATGGCTTTCTTTTTGCCACTCTCCCATAAAGGCCAGTTTTGTGAAGCACCCGGGCTATTGTTACCGTATGCACAGTGTCTCCCAGCTCAGCTGTGGAAGACTGTAACTCCTTTAGAGTTGCCATAGGCCTCTTGGTGGCCTCTTTGGCTAGTGCTCTTCTTGTCCAGGTACTTAGTTTTTGAGGACGGCCATATTGTGCCATATTCTCTCCATTTCTTCATAATGGACTTTATTGTGCTCCGGTGGCTATTCAATGCCTTGGAAATGTTCTTATATCCTACCCCTGATCGGTGCTTTTGAAGAACCTTATTCTGGATTTGCTTTGAATGTTTCTTCGTCTTCATGATGTAGTTTTTCTTAGGAAATGTACTAACCAACTGTGGGACCTCCCAGAGACAGGTGTATTTAACCTGAAATCATGTGAAACACGTTAATTGCAGATAGGTGGACTTCTTTCAACTAATTATGTGACTTCTAAAGACAATTGGTTGCACCAGAGCTTATTTAGGTGTGTCATAGCAAAGGGGGTGAATACTTATTCAATCGTTTATTTTCTGTTTCATATTTGTAATTAATTTAGAACAATTTGTAGATTTTATTTTTCACTTTGACATTATGGACTTTTTTTGTGTTGATCAGTGGCAAAAACTCAGAATTAAATTCATTTTGATTCCATGTTGTAACACAATAAAATGTGAAAAAGTCCAAGGAGGGTGAATACTTTTGAGAGCCACTGTATATAGACCAGAAGGGAAGAGTTGAGTTTTACAGGTGTGTCTTGAGGAGGCGCTGGAAGGTGGTCATGGACTAGGCAGTCCTGACATCCATAGGAAGGTCGTTCCGCCACTGTGGGGCGAGGGTGGAGAAGGAGCGGGCTCTGGAGGCAGAGGAGTGTAGAGGAGGTACAGCCAGTCTTTTGGTGCAGTCGTGGCAAAGAAGTTGGGTGGGGTGTAGGGAGAGATGAGGGCCTGGAGGTAGCTGGGTGCAGTCTGGTCAAGGCATCGGTAGGCGAGTACAAGAGTCTTGAACTGGATGCGAGCGAGGCGGCACCAGGCGAGCAGCGGAGTTCTGGATGAGCTGGAGCGGACAGGTGGCAGACACAGGGAGGCCGGCCAGGAGGGAGTTGCAGTAGTCTAGGCGGGAGAGTACCAGGGCCTGGACGAGAAGTTGCATGGAGTAGTTAGTGTATATATATATATATCCTATATATATATATATATATATATATATATATATATATATATATATATATATATATATATAGTAAAGTTAGGTAACATGTAACTGGTGGTTGCTTTCCCATAATGAGATGATAAATGCTAAACTTCAGATATAGGTGAGAGTTATACAATATTTGCGTTGTGTGTCTGACTAAAAGGACTTTCAGCAAAACTTGTATTAAAAAAACTAATTTAACACTCTTTTAGCTAGACTGGTGGTGAAAGATAGACACAGTTTATCTATGTTCTAAAACGTTTAAGATCAACATTTAAACAAGCTATACCAGAAAATATACAGTACTGCTTATCACTGCCTATAACAGGCAACCCATAACGAGCAGGTATTCTAGTAACATGTGAATAAGAAAGCGTGTTATGAAATGTGTTTCCAGTAGGGTGTTGGGTAAGTGAGATCAGCTGGTTACACTGTGTTGGCTTACCACTTCATCAGTTTTTCTGCTTGTCAGCATTATTTCACGTGGATGAGACTCTGTTTTAGTTGAGTACATAATAAAGAATAATAAATAGATAAATAAAGAATAATAAAGAAAAGCATTAGGCAAGATCCTTTCATGCTGCTATAAGCAACTTCAACAAACACAGCACTCTGGGTAATTAGATACTGTGATACTGTAACCTTATTTTCTGGTGGAATAATTCAATCAGAAGTTCTTGTAGAAAGTCAGGAGGGAGCAGGGAAGTATAAAATCATTTTTTAAATTGTCAAATGCCAATTTGATGTGCTGCAAGGATTGTTTTTTTTTTCTGATTATTCATACTGATAAGCTATTAATGCTTACCTGAAGCAGATCTCAAACTACAGGTAACAGTCACCTTGACAGTGAGCAAAACATGCCATTCAAAAATATATATTGAACTAGCTCTTTTATAATTCTTGCCATACTACTAATAGTAGTTTAAAAAAAAAAAATTATAATAATAATCTGGGAATTGTTATAAGCAAGGTATTGAGATATTAAAGTTTATATTGGACCAAAAGAAAATCTGTGTTCCACAGTTGAGAAGATTCAATTGTTATCTTTAATAAGAGCGTATAAGCAAATCTTATTATATGTTTGTTTTGCAGGACATGTGCATATTACTGACTTTAATATTGCCACTGTATTGAAAGACTCAGCAAAGGCTACATCTATGGCTGGAACTAAGCCTTACATGGGTAAGTTACTTAATTTAGACTTCTGTGAAAAAATAAATACATTTATTCCAAAACATTTTGACCTTTTCTTAAAGGGCAACTTTGTATGGGTTATCTTCACACATTTTTACTTGAGCAAATGTGGTGTTTTTTACAAGCACCTGGGATTTTGCAGGGGGCAGTCAATTATTACAATGTGTGCTTCATGTACTCAGAGTTACCACATGGATGCTTGGGACTTCTGAGTTTTAAAAAAGTGACCAGGTTGTGTTGACAGAAACAGAAATCAATATACAACGTTAAACAACATGAATAATGCCGGAAGCAGTTCAGTTACTGGTTCACTGCCAACAGTGTTGCTCCCAACTTCTTTCACATCAACTAGGGAAATATCTTCTGTGTTGCTTTGTTTTTGAACCCCTCGCTTAGCTGATAGCGGGAGAGGACAGCCAGCCAACTGGAGAGATTTACTTAGCACAGGAGCCCTTTCTGAGGTACTTGAAAATAAATCATTTACAAAAGACTTCTGAACGTTGCCACCCTCGGCCTCTGAGCTGGAGCTTGAACAGAAGCCTGATAATGTGCCTTGGGAGAGCGACTGGCTTTCACAAGACTCTTCAGTCTTGATTGAGATCTGAAGAATTGCGTTTAGCTCAGAAGTTAGTGCTTCATCTGCAATTCCATCTTCTTGCTGGTCTTCATCTTCTAAGCCAGCAGGGTGGTGCGCATTGGAGGTCCCCTCATCTGTCAGAGACACATGACTCTGCTCATCAGCCAATGGAGCAGCCAAAGATTCTGGTCTGCAGGCTAAGGATCTCTGTTCATTTTCTGCAGGAGTTGGGCTTGCAAACAACACGTGTTCCCAGTCCTGCTTCCACAGCATCGGCTGAGCAGGGACTGCTTACAAAGCAGGAGTCATCTGCTGCACCTACTGGACACTCGCCTTCTGTGTGTTGTTCATATATTTAATTTCCATACCAAATTGCTCTGAAAGTACATCTTGATTACAAGAAATGGATGCCCTGGTACTGCATCCGGTAAATGCGCTCCGCGTGGAGTGCATGATGCGTCCTATATCCTGGATGTTGCCAGTTCGAGTCCAGGCTATTCCACTGCCGACCGTGGACAGGAACTACCAGGGTGGGTGGTGCACAATTGGCCAAGCGCTGCCCGGGGGAAGGCTTAGGTTGGCCAGGGTGACCTCGGTTCACCACGCATCAGCAACCCCTGTAGTCTGGCCAGGTGCCTGTAGGTAGGCTTGTCTGTAAGCTGCCCAGAGCTGTACTATCCACTGATGCTGTAGCTCTGAGGTGGCTGCATGGTGGGCCTGCAGTGTGAAAAAAGAAGCAGTCGGCTGACGACACACGCTTCAAAGGACAGCATGTATTTGTCTTCACCGCTCCCGAGTCAGCGCAAGGATGGTAACAGTGAGCTGTGCTTAAAAATAATTGGCCATTCCAAATTGGGAGAAAAAATTATTAAAACAATTGGTGACTACTAAATTTTAAAAAAAGAAATGGATACCCAAGAGCATGTTCAGGCCTGGATAAAGCCATACTAAAAAAAAAATAAATCTTGTTATTCCTGACTTAAATTGACTGACTCAAGCTGAGAAACTGAAAGTAAGTCACATTGGTTCTGGCAAAAGCATGAGTGCACATTTATTGTGTCCGAGGGTTTCACAGTATGCAATATTATCTTCAGTGGTTCTTCATTCATGTATTTGTAGGTGTTTGTATTTGCTGTAAAAGTAAAAAAATTACTTTTAGTTTCCATGCTATGACGCTGTTTTTAGTTACCAATTTACTTTCAAGACGCCAACAAAGGTACAAGAAAACAGCAATGTAAATTTGCCCTGTGGCATTAGTTCACATGCTGGGATTCAAGTGAATGATTAATCCTGGCACAGCTGTATATATAGAGGCACGAATCACTCATTCAGGGTTGGTGTCTTCAGGGAAAGAACGGGAGAGAGCGTGAGAATTGAGAGGAAAATAAATCAAACAATTGCTACTCATGCTGGTAGTTCTCTGTTTTGGGGTTTATTGTTAGTGTTTTGTTTGTCTGTTTATTTTGGCCATCTCACCTTTTGTTTTGTGAAGTGTTTTGTTTTGTTTAACTATTTACTTAATTTATTTAATAAAATGTGCAGCAGTGAATTTAATCACAGGTGTACCCAGTGGAGGTGGGTTGTCGAGGATTTGTGGTACACTCCACAACCTGGTTTCACAGAGACATCGGATTCAGTGGTTAAGAGCTGCAACGCATAGTGAAGAACTTACCTGAAGCAGCAGAGAGGAGCAGCAACTGGCTGTGGTTGAGACAAAAAGATTCTGGTTGGGGACCGCAAGCACAGTAGAATTAAAAAAAAAAAACAGGGATGTAGAGCAGTGTTTTTCAAACTGGGGTACTTGAGCTCTCCTCGCGGTACGCGAGAAAAATCCTGTAATGGTGGGCAACTGATTTTATTTTATACCACATTGTAGTACTTTGCGACTTAGCAATCGAATTAACAATGCTGAATCTCCTTTCAAATAAAACCACATGTGTACCGGTGTACGCTTACTTTCTATTGGGCGAGGTTAACTCTATAAACACCCAGCCGGCTGTTGACAGTGAGTGAGTGTTGAGCCTACACATGGCTGATTTACATATTTAAATAGCAGGGGCGGTGATTCTGCAGTCCTAGAAATAAATAAACAAATAAAATAAAAATATATTGTCATTGTATGATGTTGCTTCTTTTAAAACTGTGTAGTATTTACTAGGTACATTCTGGCATTTAAATGTTCAGTGTTAGTAGTTTAATCAGTACAGTGTTTTATCTAAGTTTATGTTTTAAAATAACAGTATTATTGAGTTGAACAGGCAGCTGGGCAACCCTACTTTTAGACAGTGAAACCACTCACTTGTTCTGCTCTGGAGCTTTTGCTTTATGTGTTTTTTCACTAGCTAACTTTTTGAAAAACTCCTTTGTCGTGTGATTGTATTACCTTATGCATGTATGCCGCTAATTATTAGGCTAATAAAAGCAAAAGCAGTGTATTATTATTACAAAAATGGAATCACACGATTAAAAAAAGAAACTAATAATCCAAAATCCTGGGATTGGGAAAAGTGTCTGGAATTAGATTCCATACTCCAGACCTATTGAGTGTGTTCATATCATACAGTGAGCACCCATCAACAAGCTTTGCAGCTCATTAATGGGAACAGAAGACCGCTATAAACAGTTTACATGTAAGCATTTTGCTAAAAGTTGTTTTTGACTGCATGATATAGACATCACCTTTCTACTTTCAACAAATTTAGCTTTTGGAAATATTCACTTCAAAACTGTGGCTTATTCTGGCTGAATTCGGTACTGCACAAGACACACATAGCATTTTAAATGTTTAGCTCAGGTGTTAAACCATAACATTCAAGCTAAATAAATAAATAAAAACACACATATTCAATGTGGTATTCAATATTCACACACTTCCACATGCTGCCCGATTTTTTGTTTTTTAAATGCCTGTAATTGTACATTTTAAATTGTTTTTATACAGAATGCCCCATTTGTTTTCTCGCTACACGTCTGTATTTGTTGGAAGAAATGCAGGAGTTTAGTTGAGATTTGCTTTTTGATCTTGCTTTAAATTAAAACCCTAGTTTTGTTTTT
Organism: Polyodon spathula; assembly: GCF_017654505.1. NCBI lineage: Eukaryota > Metazoa > Chordata > Actinopteri > Acipenseriformes > Polyodontidae > Polyodon > Polyodon spathula. The sequence continues at coordinate 95,972,450 of NC_054534.1, forward strand.
CAAAACGCAGCATAACCTGTTTTTGGACTTGTTTTGCCATACTTATTGGTCTGGATTTTGAAATAATTTTACATAGCATTTTTAGTTTTCATTTTATTTTATTCCGTTAGTTTAACAGCAGTTTTCCATGTACAGTAATTGGCTGAACTATAGCCCCTCCTCCTTCCCTGTGTGCCTTCTGAGCAAGCAAATCAAAGCTTTTTTTTTTTTTTTTTTTTTTTAATGATCTGCTTAAAGCTTTTTGTAACTTCAAGTCCTATTGGCTCATTTTAAAATACAGAATCACATACTAATTACTAATCAGATTGTAGGCTTACTGAAATCTGTGATAAAAAGCAGGCATGTCCATCACATTGGTAGGTAAGCATTTTTAAAAAAATATATATTTTCAGTTAACATCAATAAGTACTTAAGACTAGTAATTAGAAAACACATTATTATTATGACCCTATCTCAGCCGGTGGTACACGGTAGACTAGATTTTTTGGAAAGGGGTAAAAAAGTTTGAAAACTGCTGATGTAAAGGAAAGTAAGTAAGCTGGGCTTAGCTGAGTGGGGGACGGAGGGGGGTGACGCTGGGACGCTAGACGAAGAAACACCAAGGATGGAAGGTGCCCACTTGAAGACCCCAGAAAAGTACTACTCAGCTCATTCCAGATGGTTGTCATGCTGATGCGCCAGGATGGCAAAATAGGCTGATCCCTGGAGGCAGCATTACACTTCAGCCATCAACACCAGGCAGAAGGATATCTATATCACCAGATGGAAGGAAACGCAGATGGATCACATTAGTTTACAGTAAAATAAGCTATGTCTTAGTTGGTGCTCATCTTGGTGAGAGCTGAGTCCAATATCAGCATGAAGTTTTAACACCTACTCTCATGTAATGGAAATCACAAAGAATGTGTTATTGTCTGTCTTCTGTGTGGATAATATTCTTTCTACTGTGTTTAAACTTTTGAAATAATTTTCTCATGTCTTAAACATGAAAGGATTTAAAAGGATATTTGTGCATGCTAACCTTTTAAACTTGGGTTTCATTGGCCAGGGCAAGTGCTATTGAATTGGACTGTTGTGTTGTGTCATTTGCATGTAGCATGTTATGTTATGACACTTCAGCAACACATCTCTGCTTACTCTCTTAATCAAATCTCTTTCAACAATTAAAACTAGTTCTATAGTTATACAATGAGAAGCAAATTCTGAAAAAGAAAATACACATGCTTTTTATTATCGAGAAAACTGCAGACTTCAGGCTGTACCGATGTTGTACTGTTGAGAAAATGATGTTAGCACATTAGTGGCATTAATGGTTTCAAGGTGGAAAAAGCTTGTGTCCCTCTACACAGAAACTACCTTTAGTTGATGTGAACAATCTGAATTCCCAGCACAATCTGCTTTCTGATAAATTAGAGCACTGAAACTGTGAAAAACTATGGAAGATCATTCTAATGATTTGGTTTTTTAGACTGCTTTTCAATTAATGATTTTTTTCTGTTTCTCTCTCTGCAGCTCCTGAAGTGTTTCATTCTTTTATGGAGGGAGGCCCTGGTTACTCCTATCCTGTAGACTGGTGGTCATTGGGGATCACAGCATATGAACTTCTGCGAGGCTGGGTAAGACAATAGCTACAAAATATGGCCTCAGGATGCAAACGGCACCCTAATGGTAGAATAACCCAGCTTTGTAAGGCAAAAACATCTTGTTTTTCTGTATTCACTCGTCACCTCTTTGGGTTAAGCAAAGGGTTAACTCTCAGTGCTCACAAGGTCATTTTTTAAAGCTTGATAACTTATGTAAGTACATTTTTGGTGCTAAAAAATAAAATATTCTGTGAAAATTTACTTAAACATTGTCACTTAACTGAGCAAAACAGAACATATACAGTACAGGGGGAATGTTAAAATACAAATAACAGCTTAATTCTACTCCTTAATATATTAAAGGTTTGTAAATTGGGGGTCCCCAGTGATTCCTCTAATTGCCTGAAGTGTAGGATGAGTCATGCGAGAGGAAGACGGATTGTTAATCTTGGCTCTATACACTTTCAATACCAGCTGCCAGTAGTAGCATTTTGTGATGGGACTCTGTTATATTTTGTATATTTTATTTTATTTTTTTTGTATCAGCGACCTTATGACATTCATTCCATCACCCCAGTGGATAACATTCTCAACATGTTCCGAGCAGAGCGAGTCCACTACTCCTCCACCTGGTCCAAAGGCATGGTGTCGTTATTGAGAAAGGTTAGTTACAAAAGCTTATTGCATCTTATCTGATCTGACAGAATATAGCTGGGGGAATCTGACAGGGTGACAGTTCTCTCTGACCTTCAAAAAATTCAGAAGTTTGACATTTATTCTGGCTGAAATAATGAGTGGCCTTATAAAGTATTTTTAATCTTGTATGACCTTCATAAAAAGAAAGGATTATGGTAGGAAGCTTGCCATCTTTGAAGGAAAACATGTTGAGATACTAAGAACTTACTCTGATACTGGTATTTCCAGGTCAAAGCCTTCAGTAAGGCATTATTCACTATTATATTATATCTATATATCTATATATATATATATATCTATATATATATATATATATTATATATATATAAAACAAATATGTTATATTATTAAATATGAAGTAGGAAGAAGATCCAAGAGATTTTTTTTTTTTTAATTTGTGTTTTCATACAATGCATCCTGTACAACACAATAAATATAATTTTATAGGGCACTCTCTATGATAGGTGTTTATAGTATTCCTATAAATAGTCATGCCAACTACTGTTCTCTTATAATATTCATTGTACTATGTGTAACAAGACCTTTATCCATCTATTTTGTTTTAACAATCATCAAAATGGTAACTTATACAGAAAAAGCACAACATTAATGCCAAAAAATAATCACATCTTAACATAATATTATACAACAATATTGTAGTTTGAGATAATAAATAATGCTACTCCCGTATCAGAGTCAGTGGTAGTCTTGGCTCCAAACATTTTCTCTGTAAACAGTACATCTTCCTGGACCTGCAAGACTCAACTTTATTATTTAAAGTTACAGTACACATTTAAATGTGTTGTCTGCCACATTGCACACTTTCAATATTGATGGAAACACCAAAGGCTGTATTTTGATGTGTGTCTCAATACTAATCACATTACATTATTATACAGAAAACAAACCAAACAGAATCTAAATCAATGGGCCTAAGTTGCTAAGGTTCGACTTTACAAAAATATGCACAATTTTCAAAGAAATTGGAACAGTTTGAAGGGAGGGGTGTATAATCAGTTTCTCAGCATGAAACTTTAGAAATATCTAAGGATCAAGGGTAACATCTTGGTATCTTGGATTAAATTGGGGGGAGGAGTAGACTCCTTTTCACACTTTCATCCCAGGATAAGATGTTTCTGTTTGAAGCAGGTCCAGTTCTCCCAGTATCCAGCATATATAGCAAGTTGTTAATACATCTCTTGGTTTAAAGTTAAATGCTGATTATTTGTGTTTGTTTTATTGGGTTTGTTGGCATGGTGCTAATATCCCACAGTGTACAGTTTTTCATCACTGCGTTGCCAAACCAAACAGGCACTAATGATTTAGGCAATGATTTTAATTTTTTTTATTTTTTTTTTATATATACACATATAGCTTCTTGCCAAAGACCCAGAGTGCCGTCTTTCAAGTATTACAGATATCCAGAGCTCCCCCTACCTGGCTGATGTGAACTGGGATGCTGTTCTGGAGAAGGCTGTTTCTCCTGGCTTTGTTCCGAATGTAAGAGTTTTACCTTATCTTTTTTTAACACCATTTTAAATGGATAATTTAGATAGGAAATCAATCAAAGTACAGCCTATCCTGTGTACGATTTTAAACGCAGTAAGAAAAACACTGAAGTAAGCCTATACTGTTAAATTGGTCTCCTGCAAACATCTATATTAACCTTACATCCTGAGTGTTATATCGATGCCATGAAGATATCATTTCGTTGTGGAGCTAAGCTCATGTATACAGTGCCAGGACACTAACTGATATAAATCTATATAGTCAGTCGAAACACACAGTGGAAGCCTATGGCACTACTCTAGATGTACTAAGTTTGGGAAAAAAACAAACAAAAGAAAAAATAGTTCTTGGCACTGGTCCAGCTCCTGAATGACCAGCATTGGCCGCTGCCTGCATGTTGCAACCTGCTCAGCTAGACGAGACGGCCCCTGTGACATCCCGACCTAGTGAGCCTGCAGCTGTGGGTATGGCCCCTGACAGACTGTAACTAAGCCAGATCGGTCTCTTGAATGAGACTGCAGCCCTGCAGAATGCCAGGACCACTTCTACGCATTCCCTGTACAGGTTTAAATGAGGAGTTTTCAAGACTTGGTGTCTGTCTCATGGGCTGGACTTCATCACTTTCCCCATGGCAGCCATACTGACATTTTTGCAGGACCTTTTTAACAAGGTGAAATCTCCCTTTACTCTTAAGGTCTACCTGGAAGCTATTTCAGCTTGTCATATTGAAATAGACTGCCTCGTCAGGAGCTCACTTCCTGGGGGACAGTTTGGAAGGGAGCTTGGAGGTTGTTTCCTCCTAGGAAGAACCGTGTCCCTCACTGGCAGTTAAACTTGGCCCTTAACGTGCTACAAGACCACCATTTGAGTATTTCAGGGAACCAGGGTCATGATATATAACTGAACACTCTTTATAACCTCATTATTTAGATTTATTTTCAATTCCTTTCTCTGTTCTTTATAGTAATTTTCATCAGAACAGATTGTTTTTTATTCTTATACCTAATCCTTTTAGAATGGCTCTTAGTATGGAAAGGCTGTGCAGATGACATATGCATGTACTGAAAGATTATTCTCCATGTATCCATATTCCACATATCGTCCTCTACCAGATGCAAGTGAAATGCATTGAGCAATGCTTGCAGCTCAATGGCTGATACAGCTGCGGCCATCAGACCCAATTGTTTTTGGCACAACACCAAGGTAACCTCCGATCCCTGTCGAAACAGGGAGAGGCAACCTCGAGTAGCTTCTACTCTGTTGTCTTGACAGGTATGCAGCATCGTACTGGAGTCCAGCCAGAGCCCCAAATATGTTGTGCACGTGCACCATGCAAAATAAGCGGACTCTTTGCATCGTTGATGGTGAGGCCCAGCCCAGATGCTCCGTCATAATTGCTGTGTGGGCCATTGGTCCCTCTCGCGACAAATCAATCAGTAATCAAGACAGTTGATTACACTGATCTCCTGCAACTGCAAGGGGACCAAGATAGCATCCACGCACTTGGAAAACCTACAAGGAGCTAATGAGAGGCCAAACTGCAGCACAGAAAACTCATAAACGTTTCCCTGAAAGGCAAAGCGGAGGTACTTCCTGTGCTCTGGATGAATGGGAACGTGAAAGTACGCATCCCCTAAGTCCACGGTGGTAAACCAGTTGTCCAGCCGGACGGACTGGAGAATATGATGGTGAGTCAGCATTTGGAACCTCTCCTTCAAAAACTCGCTGAGGAGTCTCAGGTCTAGGATGGGGTAAAAGTCGCCATCCTTGTTGTGTACCAGAAAATATCTTGAGTAGAACCCCTCTCTGTAGGAGGTGAGGTCTACAAGACGAATGGCTCACTTGCACAGCAAGGCGGCCACTTCTTCCTGAAGTACCGACACCTGAAGAGGGTCTGTCACGGATGTATTCATGACAAGTTGGAAGGGAGGAGGCCCCAAGTGGAACTGTAGCACATAACCATTGTGCATGGTAGCAAGCACCCAGATGTCAGAGGTGCATGCGCGCCAGTATTGTAGCTGGTGTGCGAAGAACGGATGGTTCTGAAGCCACAAGCCTTCAGGGCCCCTGCCAGGGCTGTTGAGGTTGAGGCAGCTGCCTAAGGCAATAGCCCTGGAACTGCCTCCTGGAATGCTGCTGCATGGACGCATCACACCCCATGTTGCCCCTACCTTGAGGGAGGGGCTGGTTGCCTGTTGCCGCTGTGGCCTGTAGGCACTGTCTCAGGTCACCCAGCAGAGCTGTGGGAACCATAATCGTCCCGGTAATAGTGCGTGCCTGGGGAGATTGCCAAAAGTTCGACCTGCCCCGTGCTAGAACACGAGGAGGGAGTAGTGTGGCCACTTGCCGAGATGCCTCACGTTCCCGGTGGGATCGCTGCAGGATCACAGCTGTCTGTGAACTACTACTAGGCTTGCCAGGCTCCGGCCTAGGGCTTTCCCTTGAAGGCTGGAGATCTGGAGCAGCATGCCTGACAGGAGGCACAACTCGGTAGCCACTGGCTCTGGGAGCGGAGCTTCCCTCAGTATGCCATCCATATAGGTGGTCAGTATACCCACTGTGTTTACAAGGCGGGTCACCTACGCCTCTGCTGCATACGCCTGTTTGAGTTGCGTCTCTGTAACCCTGCACTACTGGTTTGGGCACATAGGGTCCTTGGGTAATCCTCCCACCGGCCAAGCCTTGACCAAGGCCGCAATGGTGGAATCAACTTGGGGGAAACCGGCCAGGCCTAGCTTCTCCGCACCTTCCAAAGAAGCAAGCTATGAAGCTTGCTTCAGCACACTTGGCGCCGAGGCCAGGTGATCCCAAGAAGAGCGTACCTCCTCCATGAAATCAGGGAAAGCTGGGAAGGGCTGCGGACAGGGAGCCACGGCCTGCGTCCGGAACACGGACCACCGTGGCTTGGCCACTGTCGTTCAGGGGACCCAGTACCGTGTGCACAGAGCCCCGCGTTCACCGTGCACCGGGTGTACCGAGCAACGAGGGCATTAAGCACTGTGCGCACCAGGCACACCGAGTACAGTGGTTTGCGAAAGTATGGAACCCCCTTGGCATTTTTCCTATTTTGTTGCCTTACAACCTGGAATTAAAATGGATTTTTATTTGGATTTCATGTAAAGGACATACACAAAATAGTCCAAATTGGTGAAGTGAAATGAAAAAAATAACTTGTTTAAAAAAATTCTAAAAAATAAATAACGGGAAAGTGGTGCGTGCATATGTATTCACCCCCTTTGCTATTAAGCCTCTAAATAAGATCTGGTGCAACCAATTACCTTCAGAAGTCACATAATTAGTTACATAAAGTCCACCTGTGTACAATCTAAGTGTCACATGATCTGTCACCTGATCTCAGTATATATACACCTGTTCTGAAAGGCCCCAGAGTCTGCAACACCACTAAGCAAAGGGCACCACCAAGCAAGCGGCACCATGAAGACCAAGGAGCTCACCAAACAGGTCAGGGACAAAGTTGTGGAGAGGTACAGATCAGGGTTGGGTTATAAAAAAATATCCGAAACTTTGAACATCCCACGGAGCACCATTAAAGCCATTATTAAAAAATGGAAAGAATATGGCACCACAACAAACCTGGCAAGAGAGGGCCACCCACCAAAACTCACGGACCAGGCAAGGAGGGCATTAATCAGAGAGGCAACAAAGAGACCAAAGATAACCCTGAAGGAGCTGCAAAGCTCCACAGCGGAGATTGGAGTATCTGTCCATAGGACCACTTTAAGCCGTACACTCCACAGAGTTGGGCTTTACGGAAGAGTGGCCAGAAAAAAGCCATTGCTTAAAGAAAAAAATAAGCAAACACATTTGGTGTTCGCCAAAAGGCATGTGGGAGACTCCCCAAACAGTATGGAAGAAGGGACTCCCTGGTCAGATGAGACTAAAATTGAGCTTTTTGGCCATCAAGGAAAACACTATGTCTGGCGCAAAATGAAAAAAATAACTTGTTTACCTCTCATCACCCCGAGAAAGTGGTGCATGCCCACAGTGAAGCATGGTGGTGGCAGCATCATGCTGTGGGGATGTTTTTCAGAAGCAGGGACTGGGAAAATGGTCAGAATTGAAGGTCACATGGATGGCGCTAAATACAGGAAACCTGTTTCAGTCTTCCAGAACACCACTGGGAAGGAGGTTCACCTTCCAAAGGACCATGACCCTAAGGATACTGCTAAAGCAACAGGTCGAGTGGTTTAAGGGGAAACATTTAAATGAATGGCCTAGTACAGATCAATCCAATTTGAAGAATGGGTTGGATTGTTATAAAAAATATCCACTTTGAACATCCACACGGAACCCATCCAACTTTAAGGAGCTGGAGCAGTTTTGCCTTGAAGAATGGACAAAAATCCTGGTGGCTAGATGTGCCAAGCTTATAGATACATACCCCAAGAGACTTGCAGCTGTAATTGATGCAAAAGGTGGCTCTACAAAGTATTGACTTTGAATACTTATGCACGCTCAAGTTTTCAAATTTCTTGTTTGTTTCACAATAAAAAATATTTTGCATCTTCAAAGTGGTAGGCATGTTGTGTAAATCAAATGATTCAAACCCCTAAAAAATCAATTTTAATTCCAGGTTGTAAGGCAACAAAATAGGAAAAATGCCAAGGGGGGTCAATACTTTCGCAAGCCACTGTACCATGTGTACTAAGGTACTATGCGCACCAAGACACCGAAGTACTGTGTGCACCAAGGCACCGAAGTATCAAGGGTTAAGTGTGCACCAAGATACGGAAGCATCGGGTGGAAACTAAAGCAGCAGTGCTTACCCTAACCACGTGTAGTCACACACCTGATCAGCGCACAGTATACACCAGTGAGACACACAGTCTAAAGCCGTGACATGCAAGCTGAAAAGCAACTGCAAAACAACTGTGGGAGAGCGCATGTCTACTCTACAGCAGGGTAGGTGAAAACACCCCGGTGGAGGAAAAATGCGGCTGACTGGCTGTTGTTTTCTAAAATTACGCTGCAGCTATCCACAGCACAACACAGGCAAAGCGGTGTTGCGCGAACGGGTAAACAACAGACAAGTAACAACAACAATAAATACTTTTATTTCATCCAACTGCACACACGGAGTGACGGACAGCAGGGGTAGAGCAAAGTCTAGTCTTGGTGGAGGAACTACGTTCTCCCCAAGAGTGTAGGCTAGACAAGACAATACACACACTCCTTTAAATCAATACTGAACAGGCAGTTGCTCACATATGACAGACAATAAGAAAAGGCAGTCTGCAGGCTGCTGAGGAAAGAAGAAAGGAAAAAAGAGGCTTTAATTTGGAGCCACTGATTCCACGAAAGCGGCAAGCCAGTTTTCAGCAGGAAAGCAGGGGAACAGCAGTTGACTTTTCAGAACACGCTCAGTTCAACACAGAGGTCTTACCTTACCGTCTTGAGAGGCAAAAAGAGAAATGGCTTCCATGGGATGGCACATTTAATCCCTTGTTTGGCAGCAGCTCTTATATTAAGAGCTCAGTAAATACCTACCAATAGGCAGGCGTATCCCATAAGTAATGTTTTTGTCGTCGTCTTCGAATTAAAAGGGAACGAACCGGCGGCTATCCTCGTCTGAATCATCTGAATGAGTGAAGTGGTTAGACTATTGTAGTGTAACAATAACAGCACATACAGGGACCAACTTTACTGTGTTGGAATTATTCTCTTCATCCATGATATTGTATATCTGCTTGCAAACGACTTTGCTTCATGTCTAGCGATAGGCAACAACTGTGGAAATTAGCGCTGTCATGTCACATTACCGTGCCATGTTTACAACGCGGTGCACTGAAGCTTGTCATGGGTTAAACACTTTGTGCATCAAAATAGCCCATCACAACAATAGGAGGGGCTGTAAAACATAACAAAAGTATTTGGAAACATTTTCTATTGAAGTAATTCTATATCCACTTTCAGTTCACCACAAGTACCCTCTAGAAACCTATGTTCCTGAATAATACAAAATAATTTATGAACTAGTTGTTTTCCCATTTGTGAAATTCATATTGTAAAAATATTTTACAAGTGTGAGTATTTTTTTTATTTCTTTAAGTATACATGTTATGTTGTTTTTAGTGATAATGAAATACAATAGATTCAGGTCCTCCTGGTTCCAATTTAATTTCTTATATATATATATATATATATATATATATATATATATATATATATATATATATATATATATATATATATATATATATATACACACACACACACACACACACACACACACATTACATAGAGAAGACCTACTGTATATGATACAAATAGTTTAAAACAATTATAAAAAAAGAACCAAGTCTCATTTCATTTGACCTTTCTTTAAAAAAAAAATGTAAATAAGGAAACATCTCTTTTTAATTTGGTTACCCCTGATTATTATTTCTCTGTTACATGTATTATAGAAGAAATATATTTTATCCTGCAAAGTTTAAGAAAAATATAGACAATGGAGTACTCCTATTTCAGATTAATGCTATGTGTTGCGTATATGTGATAGCTGTATAAGGTATTTACTTTATCACAGCTATTAGTTTAATAGAAGAAAAACAACTCATTGATAAAAACATGTTTGTCCTTCAGAAAAAGAGGCAAATGTCAGGCCTCGAATTACTGGGGGCTGGGGGGGGGTCGATCCCTTTGAGTTTCTCTAAATAGTTTTATTTCCAAATTTCCTTTTTCACATGTTTTAAGCCCCCAGGTATCACTTAAAACAGAAAGGAACCTGTTAAAATGTGTTAATTGTATGATGACATTTCCTGCCTTGTCTATGCAGCTTTTCAGTACCAATCAATTATACATTTTTTCAGTACCAATTAATGACAATGAGAAAACATCTCCTGACAGTCTGAACATGTATCTGTGCATTTTAAATAGGCTAATTCTTATGCTTATATTAAGGGAGATTAAATAGTATTCTTTTCATAAGTAAAGAAGTGACAGCATTTCATTTGATCAGAAAAGGAATATGATTTAATCTTATTACACATTTATCCATGTCTCAGTCTATACTGTTCACTCAAAAAAATGAACTCTAGCCAAGAATCAGCAAAGAAATTAGCCTTTGTAAAAAGCATAGTTATGTAATTCAGATTGTCAGACGACGCTTTCTCATGATCATTGATTGGTACCAAAATATGGAACAGACAGGAAATTTCATTATGCAATTAACACCTTTTTAACAGTCTCCTTTCCATTTAATTTGGAAATAACCCTATTCAGATAAATGTGAAGTGTTTGCTTACATGGGTTACTCTTTATCATACTTAATAACTACTTCAGAAGAGAATTCACATTTCTGCAATCAGGGCAGCTTCTACAAAACTCAGAAAAGCTGATGAGTGGGCTTCATTTATTGCACAGTCAAAAGATAGGATATGTAACACATTTCATCACCTATAATAGTTTAATACTAGAAAGCGGGTGAAAAAAAATTCTAGTATCTATTAAGCACGACACACTAATGAAAAAGAATTGTAACCACCAAAAATGTAATGTGGTATCCCAGCTCATGATATTGACAGGGCTGAAATTACTCCTTAGCATGACATCTTGCATCAGCTGAAATGGCATTTTGTGTGTAGGAGCCAGGTAGTTTCAATTTCTTGAAGTAACTAACAATCCCATTTGACATGAATATGTATTTTTCAATATACAGCTATGGCCAAAAGTTTGGCATCACCTAGAATTTTAGTATTGAGACAATTAACTTGTATTTAACATCATGTAAAGGCCAGTGAGTCTGTCCTTGCTGTTGTTTTTGCAATGAAAAAATGTTGCAAGCAAAACCAAGATAGACAATCTGATGAAGTGCATCAGGAGCAGTGTCTGTTTATCTTCACACCGAATTCCATGAATCCCACGTGGACAAAAGAAACCAGTTCTTTTCAGACTCGAAACATCACAAACATTACCCTGGAATATAAGGACAATGTGTGCTGTATCACTAGCCAAGGCATTTTGATCCTTCTGGGACATTTTCTATCAGGAAATATTTGGGGCTTCCTGACAATTAAAGTAATTATATCAAATGACACCAACGTTTAAAGAGTAGGCTTCATTGTATATGCAATCATGCTGAGGGATTCTGGGTTCTCCTGCTCACATAGTGAGTACCTAACAGTACTCCTTATTCTATTCACATGGTTATAATGAAACTATAGTATATAAACAATTTACTAAAATGCACCAGTGTTATTTTTTTTCTTAAATTTCTTGTTTTATTTTCACAATTTTTTCTATAATCTGTTGTAATCAGTATAGGGCTTGATTATCTTTGTTCCATTTCTTTTTTTTTCATCAGAAAGGGAGGCTGAACTGTGATCCTACTTTTGAACTGGAAGAGATGATCCTGGAGTCTAAACCTCTCCACAAAAAGAAGAAACGGTTAGCTAAAAGTAAATCTAAAGATGCCTCTAAAGAATCTTGCCCACTGGTGAGTAACACTATTACTAATAAATAAGCAAGAACACACGACAGGGTGTTCAAATATGGTTCAATATCTGCAGGCCCAGGAGTGTTGTTCAGTGTGAGGCGAAGCCATGCCATTTAACAACCTGGGCCTGCAGATATTAGACCATACTGTATTTGAACACACTCGAGTGTATTTTTGCTCTTATAAAATGCCACCCTGAGACAGGGTAACATCACAACCCAGATGTTATCAGCGGGAAGGGACTCTGACAATGAACAAAAACACATTAACAAATAAAAAGACACAAGGGGCAAAACAAAAGGACTATACTCACACACAATACAAACAGAACAGCAACACGAGCATGAAACATGAAACATGGAACACTGCCCTCCAGCTCCAGCTCCAGCTCTAGCTCAAACACGAACACCAATCCTAATCCTTTTCTTCTCTAACACCCATGATCATCCTATTTATACACCTGTGGCCTTAATTAATCATTGAATCACTTATAAAATTCACAGCTCCAGCAACATTCCCACATGTTTTGATAGGGAGAAATTTAACTCCCTCCCACGCTTTCACCCTGCCACACACCCCCACCCAACTTCACTCCTCCCAAAATGAATTGATTGTCAAGGGAATTAACCAAAGTTCCAGCTCTGTGCTATGGTGACATACCTGTGCAGGTTAGAACACTTGTTAGCCAATAAGATTGCTCCCTCTATTGTTGCCATTGTATTAGCAGTATTATAAATCACATATCAGAAAACAACCAATGCAGTATTTGCCAAAATCTTAGTACCTCTTATTCTGTGTGCACATGTCATCCAATGCATAGAACACCACACCTCATTCCAATGTTACAAAATAAACAAACAAATAAATAAAACACATAACTGGTACCTTTTGTAAAATGGAGCATCCTATTAACTTCACTCCTTATTGCAATTTCTATGCACTTGACAGTAGATTCTCAGACGAAAATTATACTGAAATCGCTACAAACATTTAAAAACAGTGCTTTTTTTTTTTTCAGAAATCCTGTAGTCTCACCATGGCATGTTGATTTTGGATTGAACCATAACACAAGCAGGGGAGGGGGTCTCTTAGTGTATGAGAATGTTATTTTCCTCTTGCTCAAACTGCCTGAGATGACATGCTGTATTAACTTATACTATAGTAGAAGTCACTGAGTAATATAAATTACTGTAGAACCTTAAAGAATAAATAGCAGGATTCTGAAAAATATAGGGTTATATGTCTTCATGTGTTGCTAAAACTTTTTAAATAATGTACCTGTCATTTTTCTTTTCATTGTTAACATCCTGACAACTTTTTACACATATACTGTAACTGTAAAGTCTGTTTCAAAGCTCTTTTCAAAATGTCCGCTCTAGTGCACTGGGGTTTGAGATATATCCTCTAAATCACTGCAGGAAGAGCGATAATACAAAAAAAAAACATAACAAGTGCTCGACCTTTTCTGTTCCATACCTCATCATGGATCATTATTGCTGTGTTACCTGTTTGACAATGTGGGATATAATCCTTACACTATCAGTGCATTAGGGTGGACATTTTGAAAAGTGTTTTGAAACAGACTTTAAAGTTGTTAGTGTAAAAAATTGTCAGGATGTTAACCATGAAAAAAAATTGGCAGGTAAGATGTAGCAACACTTGGGGACGTGTAACACTAGATTTTTTGGAACCCCGCTACTTTAATTGTTTTGGGTTTTTTTAATATTGTATTCTTATTTCATTTTGTGCATATTTTCAAAGCCTGCCCATTTGCAGCAGTGTCTCGAAACGGTACGGCAGGAATTCATCATATTCAACAGAGAAAAGTAAGTACTTTTGTCATTTTTTTAAAGAAACAGTACTAAGTCATGCCATTAACAATTTGTTCTGTTCCATTCTTTTCACAGTTCTTTCAGATGAAAACCAGGGATGACTTTACGTAATGTAAAAAAAAAACAAAAAACAACAAGGCTAACCCTAGACATCATTTGTGAGCCTACTGCACATGTATGCTTTTCTAAGCAGTATTATAGAAATTGAACAGTATACTCAGATTTCTTAGGGTGTCAGGGATTGCCATGGAATAGTTCTAATGATAACTTCAGAAGATTAGACACTAGGCCTAATTACACAAAAACTAGTACGATGCAGTATATGCAGATATTTAATATAGAATGCTATAGAAACAATGCTGGTACCTGGCACTCCTGTGGTTATACTACTACAGGGAATTTGAACAACACATCTGCAAGCAGGGCCACTTTTCTCCTAACCATTGCCTTTGCAGTGTATGCATATTGTAAGCATAAAATATAAGAATATAACCAAATATATTCAAGGGAGAGGGGAGCATTTATAGCATTTAGCAGTGCCAATACAAGGTAAGAAAATTGATTTTAAAATACGGTTTAGGACACCTTTAAATTACATTTTTTTTTTAAACTGACTGTGGGCACCAATGGGGACTGCAGCTGGCTAAGAGCTGCCTGTAGGTATCAAGACTGTAGGTCAGTGGTGTGCAAACTGTTTATGAGCCACTCCCCTTTCTTAGTATACAGTTTCCTGATTTCAGGTAAATCATTTATTTTTCCCTAAGTTAAAGTCCAAATTTAGCTAAATACATAAGCGTATCACAAATTCAACATTTAAAATCAGTCTATAAATCCTTTATTATTTTTTTTAATGTTTTTTTACACTTAGCGAGTGAACATATGTCTGGTTTTCTTACAAATAAATCTGTGAATTTAAATATTTTTTTACACTTGGCAAGTCAACATTTAGCTAACGTTGCTAACAAATAAATCCGTGAAAAAATACATGTAACTTAAATCTTTCTTTTTTTTTTTTTTTTTTTTAACTTGGTGATTCAACATTTACCTAACTCCAACTTTGAAGAACATGTTTGTTAATTTATATATGTTGGTAAATCTGGCCTTTTGTTGGTTAAATCTGGGAAAAAATGTGCGATTTATATTAAATCCGGGGAAAAAAACAGCTGTTAAACATTAGTGTTTTTTTTTTTCTTTTAATCCTTGCCGCCCCATACATGGTAGCCGTCATTTCGGCTCTGCTCACTGCAGTTTTACTCACACATCAAACATCATTTATCCAGATGTACAATCCTTGTGCAATCATCAACAGCTCATTTGAAAGGTAAGAGCTTGAATTAATTAGCTGTCATTTATGTATTTATAAAAAAAATTCTATCCTTTGTGTACCACTGCTGTAGGGGATAAGCAATACGATCTGACGCAGTGGTTCTTAACCTTTACTGCAGCCTGCACCCCTTCTCAAAATATGTTCTCGCACTCCTTATCAAAAATCGTTGAAGTAGGTCAGTTCTTTAAACCTAAGATATATCATAAATATAGAATGAAAGAGATAGAAATATATATTTATTTTAATTTCGCAGTAAAATTAAGAATACATGAAAAATTACACTTTTTTTTTTTTAAAGTTTACCGGCTCAGTGACTCTTCTGCTTTGCTTTTGTTCAATGATGGTCGAGAAATGAGGAACTTTTTTTAAATAGCCACACGCATGTCATCACTTGCATTTAAGCGCTTTCTGGCCTTTGTTTTGATGTGTAAGAGTGATGAAAATCCTATCTCACACAAGTATGTAGTTGCAAATGGCACATGGCTCTCCAGCGCTGACTTCGCCAGTTGTGGAAACGGTACTAGTTGAGCACACCAGAATTTCTCAAGCTTCATTGTCTCAAATTCCATTCGGATTCGGCCATTGGCTCGTAATTCAATGAGATCATCATTCATCAAATCACTATCGTCGATGGAATCCAGGTAAAAAGAAACTGATCCAGTATCCATTTCTTTGCCACATCAAGATCTCCAGTGGAAAAATATCCTTGGAAAGAGTCACTCAGCTGTTGCAAATGCTTTGTCAGTTCAGTTACGATGGTCATTCCATCATTTTCCGAAACAACTGTTTCTTCAAGAAAAAGAAAGTTAGAGAAATTTATTTTCTCAACACCCTTTAACCAAACTGGAAGTTTCTGAATAAAAGCAGATAACTTCTCTCTGGCTGTTACCATGTTCATCCCAGTTATTTGCATAGATGTTGTGGCAGAGCAAAGCTCTGCCCTTTAAATTGGCAGAGATGGGGTTAACTTCCCCTACCTGCCTGGGTTTATTATGTTCAGGTGGCTGGGGTTGATTAGTTGATTAGGTTGATTAACGATCAATCAGCGCCCAGCCACCTGATATAAAAGGAGGCCTCTGCTTCTCATTTGGGGAGAGGGAGCTGAGGAAGCAGGTTGGTTTTTTTTTGGGTTGTTTAGAAAGTTTGAATCCAGTGAAGGCATCACCCAGCCTGGAAACTGTTATTTTTGTAAGTTTTGCTTTTTATCTTTTTTGTGTTTAAATTGCTTTGTTTTGGCCCTTGTGCCCTTTCATTTTGTGTTTATTTATAATAAAATAGTTATTTTTTTGAACTGCAGTCTGTCTCTGGGCCTCTATCCACTCGCCAGCCTGTCACATTTGGTGTCAGAAGGGGGATAGCGCCACCTAGAGGCTCAGAGCAGTATTTTTTTGTTTTGTTTTGTGGAATTTTTGGGATAATTTAAAAAAAAAAAAAAAATGGGAAAGAGCAGACAGCGACAAAAGCAGGAAAAGCAGCAGCAGCTGAAGAAATGTAAGCTGCTGCAGCCACCGCTGGAGGACCCGGCCAGCCTCTTCCCCTGGTGTTCCTGGTGTGGGAAGGAGGACCATCGTTGGCGGTCCTGCCCAGACGTGCCACCGGCAAACTGGTGTGGCCGGTGTGAGGAGGACGGCCACAACTGGGCAGGATGCCCCTACAACCAGGCCCAGGAAGAGGTGCCGTGTTCACCCCGGGCATCAGGGGCCACCCCACTACCTCCAGCACCACCACCTTCACCACCTTCACAGGAGATCTGGGACTGGTTGATGCACCCTGAGGCAGACCTCGTCCACGATCTCCCCATAGTTATCAACACGCTGTGGCGTCGAGATGGGGAGAGGTGGGAACAGTGGGAGGAACAACACCACCCGGCCTCCTTCAGAGAGGTTGAGCCGCCTTCCCGAGAGCCAGAGAGGGGTGAGGAGCTGCCGTCGTCCCCAGAGCCAGAGAGGGGTGAGGAGCCGCCGTCGTCCCCAGAGCCAGAGAGGGGTGAGGAGCTGCCGTCGCCCCAGAGCCAGAGAGGGGTGAGGAGCCGCCGTCGTCCCCAGAGCCAGAGAGGGGTGAGGAGCTGCCGTCGTCCCCAGAGCCAGAGAGGGGTGAGGAGCTGCCGTCGTCCCCAGAGCCAGAGAGGGGTGAGGAGCTGCCGTCGTCCCCAGAGCCAGAGAGGGGTGAGGAGCTGCCGTCGCTCCCAGAGCCAGAGAGGGGTGAGGAGCTGCCGTCGTCCCCAGAGCCAGAGAGGGGTGAGGAGCTGCCGTCGCTCCCAGAGCCAGAGAGGGGTGAGGAGCTGCCGTCGCTCCCAGAGCCAGAGAGGGGTGAGGAGCTGCCGTCGCTCCCAGAGCCAGAGAGGGGTGAGGAGCTGCCGTCGCTCCCAGAGCCAGAGAGGGGTGAGGAGCTGCCGTCGCTCCCAGAGCCAGAGAGGGGTGAGGATCTGCCGTCGCTCCCAGAGCCAGAGAGGGGTGAGGATCTGCCGTCGCTCCCAGAGCCAGAGAGGGGTGAGGATCTGCCGTCGCTCCCAGAGCCAGAGAGGGGTGAGGATCTGCCGTCGCTCCCAGAGCCAGAGAGGGGTGAGGATCTGCCGTCGCTCCCAGAGCCAGAGAGGGAGGAGGATCTGCCGTCGCTCCCAGAGCCAGAGAGGGAGGAGGATCTGCCGTCGCTCCCAGAGCCAGAGAGGGAGGAGGATCTGCCGTCGCTCCCAGAGCCAGAGAGGGAGGAGGATCTGCCGTCGCTCCCAGAGCCAGAGAGGGAGGAGGATCTGCCGTCGCTCCCAGAGCCAGAGAGGGAGGAGGAGCCTCCGTCGCTCCCAGAGCCAGAGAGGGAGGAGGAGCTGCCGTCGCTCCCAGAGCCAGAGAGGGAGGAGGATCTGCCGTCGCTCCCAGAGCCAGAGAGGGGTGAGGAGCCGCCGTCGCTCCCAGAGCCAGAGAGGGAGGAGGAGCCGCCGCCGCTCCCAGAGCCAGAGAGGGAGGAGCCGCCGCCGCCGCTCCCAGAGCCCGAGAGGGAGGAGGAGCCGCCGCCGCTCCCAGAGCCCGAGAGGGAGGAGCCGCCGCCGCTCTCAGAGCCCGAGAGGGAGGAGCCGCCGCCGCTCTCAGAGCCCGAGAGGGAGGAGCCGCCGCCGCTCTCAGAGCCAGAGGGAGCCGGGCCGCCGCCGCCGCCTCCGCCACCAGAGGGAGCCGGGCCGCCGTCGCCGCCTCCGCCACCAGAGGGAGCCGGGCCGCCGGCGTCGCCGCCTCCGCCACCAGAGGGAGCCGGGCCGCCGCCGTCGCCGCCTCCGCCACCAGAGGGAGCCGGGCCGCGCGCCGCCCGCCTCCGCCACCAGAGGGAGCCGGGCCGCCGCCGCCGCCGCCTCCGCCACCAGAGGGAGCCGGGCCGCCGTCGCCATGCTACCTTGGAGATTCGGGGCCCCCTCAACCAAAGAAGGCTTGGGGGCTCCGACATCAACCCCGCCCACCACCACCCACCATAACAGCCCACCCAAGGGACATAATTGGACTCTTGGGGGGAGGGGGGTGGGGAGGGGGGGGGGAAGGGGGGAGTTGGCCAATTGCGGCCGGTGTACGTTGTACATGGGGGGAGGTGTGTGGCAGAGCAAAGCTCTGCCCTTTAAATTGGCAGAGATGGGGTTAACTTCCCCTACCTGCCTGGGTTTATTATGTTCAGGTGGCTGGGGTTGATTAGTTGATTAGGTTGATTAACGATCAATCAGCGCCCAGCCACCTGATATAAAAGGAGGCCTCTGCTTCTCATTTGGGGAGAGGGAGCTTTTTTTTTTTTTTTTTTTTTTTTTTTTTTTTTTGGGTTGTTTAGAAAGTTTGAATCCAGTGAAGGCATCGTCCAGCCTGGAAACTGTTATTTTTGTAAGTTTTGCTTTTTATCTTTTTTTGTGTTTAAATTGCTTTGTTTTGGCCCTTGTGCCCTTTCATTTTGTGTTTATTTATAATAAAATCGTTATTTTTTGAACTGCAGTCTGTCTCTGGGCCTCTATCCACTCGCCAGCCTGTCACATATGTGTTGAGTTCATTTAGGTGTGTGAATACATCTGCCATGTACGCTAGGCAAAGGATAAACTCTCTATTTTTTGAAGTCATCAGCTTAATTACTGCTTTGGTTACAAAGAAACTGACCTATTTCTTTGTGTATTTCAAAAATACGAGTAAGCATTCGGCCATGGGAAAGCCACCTCACTGCTTATGGAAAAAGACAGTGTGCTCAGCACCAATTTCTTTGCAAAAAGTACAGAAAAGGCGATGATTTAGAGCACGTCCTCTGATGAAGTTTACTGCGCTCACTGCAGTAGACAAAGTATCCTTCAATTTTATAGGCAAAGTCTTTGCAGCAAGTGCATGACAGTGCAACATACAATGTGCGGTCATGATATGAGGTACTTCTTTCTTTACATAGGCAACCAATCCTGAATTTTTTCCTAACATGCAGGGGCACCATCGGTGCAAATTGATCCACACACATCAAGGTTATCTTTTGCTTCAAAAAGAAGTCTTTGACGAGATTGAACACATCGATTCCTTTCGTAGTTAATTGCAATGGTTCACAGAATAAGAATTCTTCTAAGATTTCTTTCTCCTTTATGTACCGCACAAACGTCAACAGCTGACAGCAGCCATCAACGTCAGTTGACTCGTCAAGCTGAATACCCACTTAAGAGGACTAGCTTTGATATCTTCTATAACTTGCTGCAAGATATCTTGGCTCATCTCATGAATTCTAGAACAGATCACATCATTTGACAAGGGTACCTGATGAAGCTTCTTTTGTGCATCTGGTCCCAATACTATTTTGTCATTTCTAATCCACAAGGTTTCACTAATTCCTCAGCTACTGTATGAGGCTTATTTTTCTTGGCACATGTCAAGTCAAACTATATGTGACCCATTTTGTTTGGTTTATTTAACTTTGATAACAATAACAGAATATAAAAAAACTCATTCATATACACAACTAAAATAAGTTCTAACTTTTATTTTTTACAACTTAACCTAATCTAACCTGACCTAACCTAATATTGTACTATAGAAGAGAAACCTTTTACAGCATGTTTTTCGGTCAAGAAAAGTAACAACAACACACATATAAATGGAGGTAGGGGGCTTATACACTTTTAAATGCATTGCGGAAGGGGTGTGGGTAATTCACTGACCAGGAGACAGACAGGTGTAACTGAAAACACCACACAGGTGCCCAGTTTTATTTCAGGGGCGCGTTGGGTTTCTTTAGCCCGCAGAGGGCGCTGTTGGTCCGTGGTCTGCTTACCAACTATGGTAAACAGAACCACGGGAATACCAAGCAATGGTAAACAGTCCAGGCGCACTCGCAGGTGCTTCAAAACAATACTGCAAAAATCGAAGGCACAAAGAAACAGGGAAAATAAAACAGTAACAAAACTACAAAGAAAAGGTGCTGCACTTTGCAGCAATATCCCGGTCGCCGCTGCCCGTGCGACCCGGATCACCGTCCTACGCTGCCGGCTACCTAGCCTGCTCAGCTATACTTATTCAATGATCTGCCCAAGGGTTCCCCGCCCTCACAGTCTCGCTCTGAACCTCCGTTCCGTTCGGTCGTGAACCAGCGTTTCCGCGCACTCTGCGCGTTTAAAAGGGCAGACCTGAGGAAACAACAGACCGTTAATTTATAGGGCTAACAATCTCCCAAGACGCACCTCTCAGCCATTCAGAGAGGGGGAAAGTCCACACACCCACTTTCCCACCTCCCCGTGTCACTGCCATGACTCACAGGCGGTTGTTGGACGACTGTCGCCCTCTTCCTGCAGCCCTGTGAACGCTCCAGCAGAGTCAGCACAGATCTCTCCCTGTTACATGCATATTAACCCTTAGCGGTCCAATTTATTTTCACACACGCTGTTTATTTTACACGCGCTGTTTAAAATACTTTTTTTTTTCAGAGTAAAACAGGTTTAAAAGGCACTGCATAGCAAAAGGACACTCAGTACTGCATTTCCAGCCCCGCCCCACCCCTTCTTCACTGTATTTTTCACATACCTCTTCATAGTCATGCATACTGATAAATCCTCTGATCTCAAAAAGCTCTGCAAATGTCTGTGATATTCTTTGAGTGCTGGATGCGGAAGCAATTATCTTGTTTGTTTGTGTCCATGTTATCTTTGTGGTGTAGGGGCTACGTGTATTGCTCAGATCTGCCCCCTTTTTTTCGGCTTCTCTTGGCTCCTATCGGTCTCACTCGGCCATTGAAAGGTTTTATTGCTTTTTCCGGAAAAAAAAAAAACGACTAGAGACCTGTGCTTGACGTCTTTTTGATGATGTCAGACAGGGTCTGACATCAGACTGGAAAAGGAAAATTGTAATGTCGGACCTGGACCGCAAAGGGTTAAATATATGTAAAATAGTTTTATGTTATTACTCACCACAAATAATAGTACAGTAGGCACACAATAATAGGCAAGTACTACCCAGAGATGTTGCAGTGTTTTGCTTTGGAAGTAAACTGTAACCGACGCGCTAACAGTTAGCGGCTAACTGAATTCAAACAAAGCCGCGGCAGCGATGCCACATCATCATCTGTGCATACGTCAAGCAATACCCTGCAACATGGTGGTACACTGTATTTTGTAGAGAGGTAATTTCACTACAATTAGCTTGAAAACTCAACAATATTTTTTTGTTTGTATATTACAGTAATGGTTAAATGTATACTGTTAATAAATGCACAGGCTTGATGAAACAGAGTAGTTGTACTTACGTGCCTGTGCTTAATTTGTGTTTTCGATGATTTACCTTCTAAAAAAATCTGGCATGTCTCACACCCCCAGAAAGGGCATCTCACACCCCCAGGGGGTGCATGCACCCCAGGTTAAGAATCACTGATCTAAATGAGTTACTTCATTTTTACTAATATCTGCCTTCCAAAAAGTATTCAGACAGAATACACAGTGGAGATTAGTCTGCAATATATGATGCCCCTCACACAAAACTGAAGTTTAGGCTTATTGGCACTCTATGCAAGTTTATGTACCACCCACCCCCCCTCCCCCTTCCCTCCCTAAACTATATATTTAGCTGATTCGTGGCCTAAAGTTAAGTGATGATACTGACTGTCCACAAAACATTTATAATTCCCTCACAGAAAATAAAATTCTCAGTTCAATTGAATTATTCTTAAAAACAAGATATGTGACTTGATACTCGCTTCTTAACAAGGTACACTGGTTAATGTAGCTATGCTTATTTTACAAAGAAGAAGAGCGGGTAGTGTTATTTTTTTTTTTGTTTTTTTTTTTTCCCAGCAAATTGGACAACCCAACAGCGTTGCCTGCGTTTGACTTCTCTAACTCACTGCTACTACGTATTCAAAACATTACCAACTTTGTAGAATGGTGGTGTACTAAACTGAGAGTGGAGTTCTCCTCTATTGAAACTCGTAGCTAAGCATCTGGGGGATTGTTAAAACGTGTGGGGACAAGTGTTCAGTTTCCTGTTATTAATCCAATCACATATTCTTTCAGGTTAAGAAGACAAGGACAGAGTGTGCCGACAGCCAGTCCTGACAGCAAAACTACTATTTCCACGCAGGGGAAAGTGCAGGACGGACATAACAACAATATGCTTAGACTAGTTGAGGCCTCTGCAATCTGCCGCAGATAGTTGCAAACACAAAGCCCACAGCACATCATCAACCATTGAAAGATCCCACTAGACTGAACTCTGTGCATGTCGTCTTTTTTTAGAAAGAAATAAAGTTCTCTAAAGAGTTAAAATGGGAACAGTCATTGTAAGCCTATGAAAATTCTGGTTCACCATAAACCAATTCCCCAGTAGGTTACCTTGTTCTGTTTAAAGACACGCTATGGCTGCACACTAATGAATAAGAAGCTCTGATCAGAATCCATTCCACAAATAAATGTCACATTTTAAAACACCTGCTGCTTAGTCTTTAGAATAGAACCTTCAAAGTCCCCTGAACCGCATGAATCTTCCCATGCTCCATGGATGTGTGCTGCATGAGATAATTGTGCCCAAAAGACCTGTATCTCTGCTGTGTTTTTTATTTTTTATTTTTTATATTGGCAGTATTTCTCACTTGAGTGGTATACAGAAATCGATGTATATAATACTACACATACAGCCTTGACAGCATATCAGCAGATCACTTCATTATCAATATGATTGTACTACAATGGACTATTCTCTGTCTTAAAAAAAAAAAAAATCAAATATGTATGTAATTTTCAGTTGGTTTTAGAAATGTACTAAATGAAGTTTAGAAACTGACGGCACATGCAAGGTTATCTAATTCACCCCTGGAAGTAAAAATAAGCCTATTTTTCTGCATTCCACATGCATTGCATCCCCAAATAATTAATTAACAGGCATTGTACCATTCTTCAGCAGCAGAAACCCCTGCTTCCCCCACTGTATTAGGGTGCAAGTATTTGTAAAAATGTCTACTTCAGAAAATGGTGTTTCTTTGATTTTTTATTTTTATTTATTTATTTTTTAGACATGTTAACATAACATTCAGCAGGTTTCATTCCACTTTATGAAGCAAAATAAGTTAATTCCAAAGGGTGATGCAAAGCTTTTGGCCATAGCTGCATATAAACAGAGCATAGGAAGAACTCTAAATGATTGCAAACACTATAAAATAGTAAGCATTAACAATGTTTTTGAAGTTATTTTTTTTTCTATGTGGAATTTAAGCTTTTCAAGTCTTGATTCTGGTCACATCCACTTCTCTCACTATGTCAATTAAGTCTGCAACTGCAACATATGTGATCTGAATCCAAGATTTTGACAAGTCTAAAATACACATCAAATATAATTTCAACTGCACAGGGATTGAGAAAGGGTGACAATAGTATACTGCTAATAAAGTAGACCTTTTTAAATGACCACTTTAGATAAATGAGGGAAGCAGAAAGCTAGCTGATTGTGTGGGCATCTGAGCTGAACACTGTACAAAAGTATCTGACAAACAACAAATTGACAAAAG
The DNA here is from genome assembly GCF_017654505.1 of Polyodon spathula. Lineage (NCBI taxonomy): Eukaryota > Metazoa > Chordata > Actinopteri > Acipenseriformes > Polyodontidae > Polyodon > Polyodon spathula. The sequence goes on from NC_054534.1 coordinate 95,996,825, forward strand.
TTCAAATGAGGTTTGCATCTAGTGCCGGTAACTGCGATTGATTTGAAAGCTGCCACATTGACTAACACAGCGGTTTGCTGGTGGGCTCGCTGTTTTGGCATCAGGAGGTAGACAGTGCGCTGCAGTATATAGATGGGATCTGAACTCCCCTGTAGACATTCAGACAGCCACAAAGAACTAGAAAACTATAAAGGCAAAATTAGAAGTATTCTGAAAGTATTATGCATCCCCAACAGTGATTGCATTTTCCTATGACCAGTTTTTTCTCGGTTAAATTTATGGAGTTGTAATGAAAACATAAAGCAGATATTTTATGTGGGCAGCCCTGAATGTTTGGGTCCTCTCAGAAAAGGCAGTAGGTAGTCCTAAATCTGTATCTGTGTCACCCAGACCTGGCACTGGATAATCTTACAGCGACCATGCTGCAGGAAATCATGTAGGTGTGTATTCCTTCTTGGTATGATACAAATGTTAGGCTGGGGAAGTTAATTACTAATTTTAAAACATTTTGCACCCCCTTCTAATAAAGGAGGGATTTTTGCATGGTGCATTACCAAGCAACTGTTTTACAATTGACAGCACACCCACAAATAACTTAAACATCAAAGCTTATTGGCCCACTGTGCTGCTGTACGCAGTATAGGTGCTGACTTTCATTTGTTTCTTTGTAGTTGTGGTATTTCTTGAATCTTGTGTTATTTATTTATTTATTTATTTTTACTACAGTACAGTATAAAATGTTATTTAATTCCAAGGGGTTTCCAGTTGGTTCTATCACCTTGAAAAAATGTCTTCTGCAAAAAACAGGGAGAAAAAGCTTGCCATTGTTTAATGAAATCATAAAACATTTTGTGTGATTATCATATATACATTGTCTGATTCTGTTACATTGTATATTAAAACTGTTTACAATTTTTATAGTAGTTTAGCGAGCAAACAAAATGTAAAGCATTGGGTGATATTTTTTAAAAGAAATGTGTCAACATTTGATTAAGACCCTAAATAAACACCAATGACAATTTGAAGAGAAATGTGTATTTCATTGCAGTGTTACTGAGAAGATACACATGAATACCAGATAGCTTACTCTCAGCCTGTTCTTGGCTTGTTTAACAACAATGTAGATAAAAAAAAAAAGCTTAACGCAGTTTTGAAAGGATGTATGAGTAAATAATTGTTTTGGACAGAACTCCTAGCTCCTTTATTACATTTACTTACCAAGAAACCAATCAACTCCATATACACCTGCCTCGTAATTTTCATATATCCCGCACAGTCTAAGGATGCACAAGTCGTGTGCTGCGACCACATTAAGAATCTTCAGTTTCGCATCACACACCATTTGTACATTAATGGAGAGGTAATGCTTCCTGTTACGAAAGATATGTTCTATATCCTGGGCAGGGTGACAGTGCTAGGTGGGTGCAATCAATAGTCTCTGTACGTTTGGAAAGCAAGATACTTCGTAAAAGGCCACTTTTATATGATGGAGAGTATCTGTCTCTCTGGGATAATAGATACACATCCCATTTTCAACAGGGAATTCAGTACCAGCTGTAAACCAGGAAAACATGGGTTTGCGATATCCCACCAATTGCTGACACAGCTGTCTGAAATGACCTAGATGCAAAATAATGCAGTGTGCACAGCAATTTCACTAGACCTGGCACTGCATGACTCCTGTGTGTAACTGGATCTAAACTGGTGCTAAATCTAAATTTAGCACCCATAAGTGAATATGGTTTGCATATCAAAGAGGTGCTAGGTTGCCTACCGCTGGTTAGTGAATACAACAGGTATACAAGGTGCTTACTGCATGCAAAACACATCACTGCTGTTTCTCTCAGTGATTCCTACCCTTACTGTATAACAGTTTACCACAGTGTTTGTTTTCCTATATTTATACTATACATTTTTAGTGGTTTGCCATAGTTTTAATATGCCTTACCCAATCCTATGTACGTGCTTTGCAACAACTGAATTATGCTTTTACTATGGAGATAGCTATGGCTGTAATACTGTAGCCCCTAACCAGCGAGTTGGGTGGGTGATGAAATATCATTCATGTCCATTAGAGCATCACAATCATAACAGTGCAAATCATTATGCTTTTACAGGTGTCTTGCCTTTATTTTTATGAGTATGTTAGAGTGGGTAAAAAAAAAAAAAAAAGTTCAATTCAATTCTCTGAAAATGAGCTCATGAAACCCTTCATGTTAAACTATGATATTGCACATGTATTTAACCAAGCCCCAATTTAATAAACAACAAGCTTGAATTAACATTAGACCTTGTATAGTTATGTTCTTCATTCAGCCATAATAATTATACCGTACAAAATCTATAAATCATACTGATGCACTGAATGCAAATTAAAACTTAAATTACACAGTGGTGTATTTAAGAGGTATCTTCCTGTGCCTAGAAGTTATAATTAAAATGGAGATAATGCAGTAATTTTATTTATTTATTTTATAACTGATTTTACACTAAATGATACAATGCAATGTTCAAGACAAAAAAAATATTGATTACACTAGGAATTTTTCATAAGATAAGTCAACATAACAGTCCACTATTGTACGTCATCATACAATTACTGCATACACTGGAAACTCAAGATCACTACCAACGATGCTACGATAAACATTCATTAAAAAGCAATTTATAGTAAATGCCAAACACTAATTGGTTCTTTTTCCAGAATCAAAACATCCATCTATTAATTTAGTTCCTTATTAGTTGTACTGATCTTTTTTTTTATCATCATGGGCTCCATAAATAATTGCTGTCAATTAAAAATGCAACATGTATTTTTAGCCCTTACATTTCAAATCTTGAACTACCACTGCTTACAAAGAGCTTTGAACTCTTTGAACCAACTGTATTTTAATAACTCGGGACAATTCTTTACCGTGGCAAGCGTGTTGCTATGGTTTTAACATGGTGTAAATTCATCTGTCCTAAAAATATAAAGCAAGCCATTCTAAAGTATTGCCCAAGCTTGTGTTTACCTACGTTTACCTGGGTTTATGCATCTCCATCCCAACTGGCATTTGGAATTTCATTTACACTGCCCAACCAAGGACATTTCATTTCACACACAGCATGAATCATGTTCAAGGTTATTATAAGCAGAATCTGGATGTTTTATTTCTATACCCACTTGGTTTTCTTTAGTTTTTTTTTTTTTTGATTAAGCATATTATTGGTCTTGCTTTCACAAGACTCAGCAATTATTACATGACACAATAATCCCTTCCAGAAACCCAATTCAGCCAAAGTTTCTAGATATACATTAATGTTAACCCAACTGTAACTTTTCCCTTGTCCCTGGGTCTGTTGCCATGTAGTGAAGGGAGCCAGTGTCAGCTTCTCTCATACCCATGTTGCTGCTGTACCAGGCTCCCTTGCAAAACTTAAAATATTAAAGTGGCTTATTTAATTTTTTTTTTTTTATTTTATCCAAGACAACTGCACATGTTACACCACAAATGAGCAATGCCAAATAGTTGTGTTATTTGGACATTTTTTTTGTTTAAGGATTTTCAGTGTTTTGTACTAAACAGCCAGGGAATAATAGGCTTATTTATATGAAATCAAAGATTGTAATTCCAATGATGTGTTCTATCTAAGCCCAGGTTTCCATAAACCTCCTGAGACATGCATTCAATTCCGAAAAAAGTATTTAATTCAAACAATTTGTTTGGGAACTACAGCAAAATATTGCAGTGTTTGCTCCTGCTATCACAAGCTAAAGTAGTTTATGAAGTGCCACTATCAAGTAATAATGATTTATATTAACAATATCTTGGCTTACTAGCACAGAGGTCAACAACAGAAGAAAAATGAAGGCATGAAGGTAAAACTGGGCATGGTTTTGATTGTTGGTTTTATTTTTGTTTACATTTAATTACTACTGTTAATTATGAAAGCTGATTTTCACTAAAACAAAGAGGTAGCCAATGGACTATTTGCCATTGTTTAAAATTGAGTTTTATTACAAATTATTGATGTAAACTTTACATATGATTCCTGGTACCTGATGTAAGCCATTTCCTCTAGACAGTTTCTCTTAAATCAGACGTCAGCAATCAGAAATTTATTTTTTTTTTTTTTTTACTTGTTTGCTTTATTGTTTCTGTGTTACATTTATTTTTTTCTTCTTACGCTTCCTGTTTCACATGTGTGAACTCATTCAGTAGCACAGCAATGCCATCAGATTAAATGCTTATCATCCTAGCTTCTGTTAATAGTTTAGTGCAATTATTTGTTATAGATGTTTATATTAAAATGCCCTCATTGCACAAAACAACCTTCAATGTGTTGTGCTAAAGGTGTGCTAATACAACTAATTGCTTTTAAATGTTTAGGTCTAACCCTCATCCTTCAACCAATGCAAAATTAATAGAAACTTTAAGTTAAAATATATGTTGTCAGGTAAAAGAAACTCCAAATCAATGCAATTTTTAAAGAAAGGCTAACACTACTATTATTATGAGTAATATGTTATAGAATCCACATTGCCTAATGATTACTTATTTACTTATTTAAAACAATTCTGTTTTGTATTTTTATTTCATTGCTTTTCCAAAAGGTATGATTAACACACTCACCCTGTGTTCTAATCTTTGCCTGTGATTACCAGCTGACAGATGCATTTTGCTTACAATATCGTCTTTACTTTCAGGTATGTTATTACATCTATTTTTCCTACACAACTAAGTTCAGTTAATTCTGCTCTAGCCACAATATATATTAAATGTAGTTATTTTCAGTTAAGCTATTTATTTTATTTAGCTAGATACATTTTATTTTAATATTATTTAATCCAGATTCCAGAAAGACAGCTGCTCTCACTTAAAAAAAAAAAAAATATATATATATATATATATATATATATATATATATATATATATATAATATAATTTCAGGATAAATAAAAAGGTAAATCACCATGATCTCAAAATGTACAAGTAAATCCAATAAATTAACAGACAGGCCACCAGATGCCCAATAATGAGAATGCCCTTAGCAAGTTTCATCACAGTCTAGCTCTACAGAATATGTGTGCCAGATGTAAGGACAGACCCAATATGCTCTATATCTCTGTCCCAGGAGATAAGTTGGCAAATTCTAGTAACTGCTTTTGCCAACCCAAGGTTATCGGCCCTTTAAAATAAGGAGAAATTGCCACTCTCAACTCTGCACATCCTGTGTTCCTGGTTTATGGAACAAATTCATAATCCTCAATATTTTTTGTTGATTTTATTTATTGCTGTCTTATGTTCTTTGCTGGGCAATCAACATGCTAAGCATTTGGTTACATGCTTCATTGGGTTTGACTTCCCTGCTGAACCTAATGAAAATACAATTGCAGTAGAATGATCAGTATTTCTGACTTGTGCAATGCGATTGATCTCTAAATGATGAACAGCCTGTATTTTTTCTATTTTATCTTTAAATGGAGTGCAGCAGTCTTTTTCTTTGTCAACACAGATTACAGAACAACAGCTGTAACCCTTTTATATAGATGTAATTTTAGAGCAATGATATTTACTGGAAGACAGGATTACAGATGTTTTAATTGCTGTACCCCACGATTGCAGTACCACCAATATGCAGAATGATTGGGATACACCTAGTCTTCCTTTTACCCCTAGAATTGCAATGGTGAATGCCAAGACTGGAACAACTGATGTGTTCCATGGGATCTCTACATCTATACAATACAATACTATGTAATACAAAAAACGGTTTGTTTTGCATCTCCTTTGCTATAAATCACCAGCTTGTTTTAATGGATCTATGGTTTGGATCCATTAAGGAGGCTGTGTGGTCCAGTGGTTAAAGAAACGGGCAGGGTGTCCCTGGTACAAATCCCAGCTCAGCCACTGACTCATTGTGTGACCCTGACCAAGTCACTTAACCTCCTTGTGTGTCTTTCAGGTAAGACATTGTAAGTGACTCCGCAGCTGATGCATAGTTCACACACCCTAGTCTCTTATCTTGTGAAGCGCTTTGTGATGGTGGTCCACCATGAAAGGCTCTATATACAAATACAGATTATTATTATTATTATTATTATTATTATTATTATTATTATTATTATTATTTATTATTATTATTATTATTATCCATTAAAACCATTCTTTTTTGAAAATATTGGCTTCTTTGTCCAGCTTTTATTCAATATTCTCAATCAACAATACTGCCCCTCTATAACAAAGAGAAGCCAGAATCAAGCAGCTATGTTAGTAATGAATCTTTCTCTTTTGGCACTGCACAACTTGACATTCAATCAGCAGCCATTACTTATTTTGTGTTTAGAATGCTGACGTACCTACCCAGCAGTTCTGAAAACAATTTGATTGCAGGCCTTCTTCACAGCAGCATGGAGTGTATTTTCCTGTATGGCTCAGGTTCATTACTGTTGTTTAGTGGATGGATACAGTCTTATAAACATTCAAAAGAACAGGAAGTTGCACAGTGTATTGTTCACTGTGCAGTTATCTAGCTAGAAGGGTAATTATTTGGAGAAGCCACTTGCAAGAACAGCATGGCTCACGGTTGGAAATGCACTTAAAATAAAGTCAGACAAATTTAAAAACAAGTTTGTTTGCCAACTATCCATTATCCGCAATAGATGCCCAGCTAAAACAAAATGTATATGTATGTAATGTGCTTCCAGTTTTCTCTAAACGGTCCAATACCTGCTGTGAAAGAAAAATCAATACTGTGTTTTTATTTTCTAAATGGGCCTTGCATTGGTGTTGCCTTTCACTGGCTGAGTTTCTAATTGCCTTTCATTTTCTACCACAAACCAAAAGCAAGTAAATAAGAAATAGCTTTTGTGTTGATGCCAACAGACTTGCATTCACTGACAATAGTACTAACAGGACCATTAAAATAAAAGCACCCCATTAAATTAGTATTTGTGAAGTAATATTTATTTGGATAAGTTATTCAAACATGACCAATGGGGTGTTTAATGTTTGGACAAATATGGGGGAAAAAATTAAATGATTCTCTCACCTACATGTTATTCGTGTTTTATGGCTTCCAATATTATTTTGTTCCCATTTTTAATTATATCAATAAAACAGATTTTTTAAAAACCTTGAACTCATCAAGGTTATAGCAATATTTTCTCCAATAAAGATTATTAAAAAAAATGTTTTTAATTAGTTCCCGCGCACAGACTTTTGGCATATTCAATGTGAGATCAAAGGTAAGAGAGTGAGATTCATTTGACTATTTTATATTCGTCTCACCACCTGTGAGTACCTACGAGTATCTTCAAGCTTCCCTGTTATAAAAAATAAATAATATTAATTATGCATCTCATTAGCGGCAGCAATTAACTTAACTAGCCCATCAAATTAAATCACAGTTGTACCAGGAAAACTTGCACTGGTGACATGGAATCAAATTAGTCTTAGTCTCTTTAGTCGAAAAAGGCCCTTGTGAGGAACGATAGAGTCATGATTTAATGGTCAATTTCACAGGTACTAGAAACAAGGTTTTTCAAGCTGTTTATTTTTTAGCATGTATCCAACTCAGAATGTAATATTAGGAGCTAACCAAATAATTATGTACAAGTTGTGTACTTCCATGTAGGTCTCAAATGTGTATGTGACACAATGGTCGATTGGTGACGTCACAGACCAGGAAGTAAACACACAGGCAAGGTACTACAGGTGAGTTGCAAATGTGCTCGTTCTTAATTATAAATAAAACATTTAAACACTTTACAAAAGAAAATGGCATGGTGGCCAACATTCACAGACACAATGGTTTAAACAAAACAAGTACCCTGCTGGCCGAAATCCAGCACAAGAGGCAATTGTATTTTTTATCTATATTACGTTCCTCCTCTCTGAACAACCAACCTTGATGAACAGCTGATCTGCTCTTTATATATACGCGACCATCTCCAAATTGGTAATCACTTAATTAATTTGGTGATGGCCACATTATGCACGCATTTAGCTGGATGGGGAATTTTAACCCCCTCCATACTGTAAAACAATATTAACAAAGCATTGTGTTTTAAAACACAAAACAATACATTTAAATCATAATAATACAACAAAAATACAAATAAACACAGGGACAGGGTGTACCCGGTTACATAACCCCCTGCTTGTGTGTAGCACACATGGCCTGAAAGGCCACCTCCCGCTTAAAGGACCAAAAGTCTCAGTCCGGGTCCTGGCACATGAACAGAGGCACCAATGGGCCCACGGGCAGCGGCAATAACAAATCCACAGGGATCAGCAGCAAAAGATGGTAACTGGCTTCCTGGTTGCAGAGGAGGAAACAGCAGCTCTATCTGTCAGCCCGGTGGACACGGTATGAGGCCCTCCCATAATGCCATGCTGTCAGCGGAAATGCTGACACCAGTGCGGGGCCCTCCTCCAGTGGCAATGCTGGCAGCGGAAAGACTGACAGTGGTGTAAGGCCTTCCTCCGTTGGCAACACTGGCAGCACTGAAAGATCCCAGGGCGGTGATGAACAGGCATCCCTGGGCCAAGATAAACAGGCAACTCCGGGCCATGCTGGCTTCGTCCCCAGGCGGTGCAGGCTTGGTATCTCTGGGTAGTGCATGCATGGCTTCTCCAGGCTTTTAGGTAGTCGTCCCAGCTGCCCTCCTATCAGGCCGCTTCGAGGGATTCAGAGTATTCCGGCAACGGCAGTGGCTCCATCCTCTTGGGTGATGGAGACGGCTTCCCTGCTTGCTTCCAGGCATGGCCGCTCCTCTCATTCCTCTTCAGGGCTGGCAGTTTTTCCTCCTTTTCTACTTCTGGGAGGGGGCAATTGAGCACAAAGTGCCCCCGCTCCCCACAGGCCATGAGAGTGCTGCTGTAGGAGAGGAAAGGAAATACTTCTTGGCCAAAGTAGGTCTCCTTGAAGAGTGCCCATGGGCACTTCCCATAGACGTGCCCAAATTTCCCACATTCGTCACACACAGGAGCCTCTTCTGCCTCCAACCAATGCTGCTGCTCCTCCACTCTCTCGTCCTGTCCCCTTTTCTTTCTCTCCATCTTCTTCTTTGGGGTAGGTGGCTCCTCCGTTCCACCCTTAAAGGGGCAGCACCCGGTGCAAGCACCACAGACCTTCTTCCATCCTCCTCAGTCCTTTTCCCTGGTCCATTTTCTTTCTTTTCTTTATTTTTCTCAAAAAAAAAAAAAAAACAACCCCCCCCCCCCCCCCCCCCCCCCCCCCCCCCCCCCCCCCCCCCCACCCAAATAAAAAAAATATGGTGGTCATGGAGAGGACCGGACCATGTATCTCCGTGACACAAATAGGTGTGACGTTGTGGTTCATGTGTGACAGGATGGTCGGTAGCAGCACAGACCAGACGTCACAGACATAATGGTTCAAACAAAACAAGTACCATGCTGGTCGAAATTCAGCACAAGTAGCAATTGTATTTTTTTTAATCTTACTTCTTACTTTCCTCCTCTCTGAGCAACCAACCCTGATGAGTGGCTGATTCGCTCTTTATATATACGTGGCCATCTCCAAACTGGTAATCACTTAATTAATTTGAAGATGGCCAGATTGTGCACACGTTTAGCTGGATGGGGAATTGAAACCCCATCTATGCTGTAAAACAATAACAAAACATTGTGTTTTTAAACACCAAACAATACTGCATCACAGTGAACTTTTGAAAAAACAAAAAAACAAACATGATATAGTAAATATTTTAATTAAAAAATAAATGTTTATCTATTAAGACTTTTGCAAGTCTTACTTTCAGGTTGTCTGCGCTTCCTTGCACTCGGAGAGCGAGGTTGTCTCTATCCCTTCAACACTTTCTATCCTGACACCAGCCAACTGCTTCCTCCGTTTACTTACATGCTTTGTTGTGTCAAAATATGAAATGAAAATGTTTGTTTGCTGTAACAAATTATTACACATGTGAAACCTTCACATCGAATGGAAATGTCTGACAGGTTAAGATTTATGGCATTATTTTAGCAATCAGTTTTTTGTTAAAAATCCATTCACTACTGTAAGTGGCCTGTGCAAAAAATTGCAAGGTTCAGATCCAGCCATCACTAACCTACAGTTTGTGGGTGAATTACTTGGTGAAATATCTATACAGAAATGCAGTTCCTGAGTTTTTATAATACATAAACAAGACTGTGATGCATTGGGCAATTAAGACTCTACAGCCAGTCACCGAAGAAAGCAATTAGAACCGATTAATATTTAGGTGATATGAACTGTTAAATAGGCTATACATCTTGACGTAAGCCTGGTTAAATGACAGTCCCCGATAGTATGGGATCTGCAACATAGACTGTATGCTCCAATTAATCAAAGCTAATTAGCATGGATAACATTTTCTAGTGACTGCACAGATATAATGATTTATATGGGTGATCAGATGCTGCATTAGGTTTTAAAATGTTTTTCCTTCCATTTAGGGACCCGATAATACTGAATGTATCGCTGCATGTTTCTGCAACTGTTTGCCATTAATTTCAGTTTGGAATTGTTTTGTTGAGTTCATGAAAAAAACCATCATATCTTCTCTGCAGTAGATATTCACATATCAAGGGCATGAAAGGCAGTTGCAGTGTGAGCTTACCTACATTGCTCCATGCTTCTAACCTGCCCTGAAGATATCTTCAGACATCTTGATGAAAAAGTGTAATATCTCCTCCCATCCGTTTCTATATGTAACTTCTGTTTTAAGGTGCCCAGTGTAGTTTGTGTTCAAGTCAGTGATGGTTTTATGAAGTGGAATACTGTTCACAAAAGACAAAAAAGTAAAAGACAACCAAACTACTTTTCTTTGTGTCATAACTCAGATTCAAACAATGGCTTCCAGGTGTAGCCTTTAAAGGCTACTGATCATGTCTGGCAAACCTCTTAGACCTCTTTGAAGAAATTACTGCAAGGGTTGATGCAAAAAGAGTGGATGAAGTTATACTTGGAATTTGACAAAGTTCTGCACGAAAGACTAATCCTAAAGCTGAAATCAGTGGAAATACAAGGAAGTACATGCCCATGGATACTTAGCTGTTTAAAACATAGGGAGCAGAGAGTACTTGTAAGAGGAGACATCTCTACTTGGGGCCATGTACTCAGTGGGGTGCCACGGGAATTTTTCCTCTGATGCCTGTTTTGAATCTACATCAATGACTAAATAAGGGGATATTTAGAAAGCTTATGACATTTGTAGACTACACAAAGCTTGAAATTCTTTCAGCCATCCTGGAAATCCAAAGGGATTTAGAACACATAAAGAAATGGGCAAGAAAAACTAGCTAATTTGGTATAATGTCAACAATTGTGAAGTGTTACACACCAGTCTTTTTTTCTTTTACAAAATAGAAAAACATCATTCTGCATTTAATGTAGCTAGCCCGCACGAAAATAGTCGTTGTTAATCAAATCAAAGTTACCTCAAAAGACACTTGTACATCAGGTTTAAAAGTGTTTTGGTTCAATCAACAGTCCTAAAAGAGGCTCTGGCTGCAGAAAAACAAATCTGATAATGTGATTGTAGCATGACCTTTAAGACAAAACAAACTATGAAGACAGATTGTCGCTGTGTGCTCATGAGCTAATCTTCAGAAGTTCAAATCCAGTTTAAGAAACACTCAAAATAACCATTCTAACTGCTGCTTTTCTCAGTCAGGATATTATTGAACCTCAGTTAAGTTTGTAATACTACTGTTTATAATTGCAACAAAATGCAGTTAAAACCCCAGGTGATAGGGTACCTGCAGGTGACCTTTCTGTCTTTGAGTTCTGTTTAAGACTGACAACAAGGTACTGTAGTTGATAATTACAGCTATTGGCTACTGTTATTTTTTCAGAATTGAGTACCTATTCACCTGAGAATCCCTCCAAGACCAACAGAAGTTAATTTAGCAAAGAGCCAGTCCTTGAAAAAAAAAAAGGTTTTAGAACTGGGGATTTGCTATCAATGATTGTATTCAACCTATATTATTTACATTATTTTTTTTTAAGATGAATATATTCAGTGCTATAACAACTATGTAAACAGGTTGACGCTTTTAGAAATGTTAAAAGGCTGTTCACTTTTGTGACAGACTGTCACTAGGCTTAGTATTAGACCTGGTCATTGGACTTTTTGTTTAAGGACCGTTGAATATGGACTGTGACAAGGATTGTTTAAAATAAATAAATAAAACCTTACCTGGCCAGTTTGAAGATCAGCAGGAACAGACCATGGAAAAACAAAGATAAAGATAATCTTTGTTTAAATCTTTTGTTATATAGTTATAAGAGATGTTTTCTTTTTTTGTGAAATCTACAAACTGTACAGGTTGTGTGTGTATGGGTGTGTGTTAAAGTGCCCGCGCCCCTGCGTGTATTTTCTGTTATATGTTGCGTGTGGTGTGTTAAATGTTGGTGTATAGTCATTGGTACACAGGATATAAACGGGTCTGCGTAACACGAGTGTTTAAAATGTGTATTTGTATTTAGGCGCGAGGACTGCACAGCACTTCACGTGCAAGTAAAAAGTAATATGTGAGCACGGGGAATTGCACTTTATTAATTCACGAGCAGTTGTACCGAGACTCCAATTGAATGATTGATTAGTAATCGAGTCTTGGTACAGCTTCATAAAAGCAGCATGTTTTCACCCACTCTGGGTTGTGTGTTCAGTGAGTGGACAACGGGATTGGAGACGGAGGTAAAGAGAAGAATAATAATAATAGTAATAATCGTTAAAAGAAACTCACCGTGTTTTGTCTGTTTGGTCCGTTTTATTTGTCTGTTTATTTTGGCTACCAGTGCCGTGTCCTGTGTTTTTAGTTTAATAAAGCCGTTTATTTTCTGTCTGTTCTGTTCACCCATTAAATGCTGAGCAAAGCCATTCGCTCAGCTCAACCAAACTCCACCTCTCTGTTTATTTTCCTGTTTCTGGTCTGACACCACCCACTCCGGCCGTCTTTGTGACAGGGTGGAATAAAATAAACACATTTAGAACATAAGAACATAAGAAAGTTTATAAACGAGAGGAGGCCATTCGGCCCATCTTGCTCGTTTGGTTGTTAGTAGCTTATTGATCCCAAAATCTCATCAAGCAGCTTCTTGAAGGATCCCAGGGTGTCAGCTTCAACAACATTACTGGGGAGTTGATTCCAGACCCTCACAATTCTCTGTAAAAAAGTGCCTCCTATTTTCTGTTCTGAATGCCCCTTTGTCTAATCTCCATGTGAGACATAAGAACATAAGAAAGTTTACAAACGAGAGGAGGCCATTCGGCCCATCTTGCTTGTTTGGTTGTTAGTAGCTTATTGATCCCAAAATCTCATCAAGCAGCTTCTTGAAGGATCCCAGGGTGTCAGCTTCAACAACATTACTGAGGAGTTGATTCCAGACCCTCACAATTCTCTGTGTAAAAAAGTGTCTCCTATTTTCTGTTCTGAATGCCCCTTTTTCTAAACTCCATTTGTGACCCCTGGTCCTTGTTTCTTTTTTCAGGCTGAAAAAGTCCCTTGGGTCGACACTGTCAATACCTTTTAGAATTTTGAATGCTTGAATTAGGTCGCCACGTAGTCTTCTTTGTTCAAGACTGAACAAATTCAATTCTTTTAGCCTGTCTGCATATGACATGCCTTTTAAGCCCGGAATAATTCTGGTCGCTCTTCTTTGCACTCTTTCTAGAGCAGCAATATCTTTTTTATAGCGAGGTGACCAGAACTGAACACAATATTCAAGATGAGGTCTTACTAGTGCATTGTACAGTTTTAACATTACTTCCCTTGATTTAAATTCAACACTTTTCACAATGTATCCGAGCATCTTGTTAGCCTTTTTTATAGCTTCCCCACATTGTCTAGATGAAGACATTTGAGTCAACAAAAACTCCTAGGTCTTTTTCATAGATTCCTTCTCCAATTTCAGTATCTCCCATATGATATTTATAATGTACATTTTTATTTCCTGCGTGCAGTACCTTACACTTTTCTCTATTAAATGTCATTTGCCATATGTCTGCCCAGTTCTGAATCTTGTCTAGATCATTTTGAATGACCTTTGCTGCTACAACAGTGTTTGCCACTCCTCCTACTTTTGTGTCGTCTGCAAATTTAACAAGTTTGCTTACTATACCAGAATCTAAATCATTAATGTAGATTAGGAATAGCAGAGGACCTAATACTGATCCCTGTGGTACACCACTGGTTACCACACTCCATTCTGAGGTTTCTCCTCTAATCAGTACTTTCTGTTTTCTACATGTTAACCACTCCCTAATCCATGTACATGTGTTTCCTTGAATTCCAACTGCGTTCAGTTTGAGAATTAATCTTTTGTGCGGGACTTTGTCAAAAGCTTTCTGGAAATCTAAATAAACCATGTCATATGCTTTGCAATTATCCATTATCGATGTTGCATCCTCAAAAAAATCAAGCAAGTTAGTTAGACACGATCTCCCTTTCCTAAAACCATGTTGACTGTCTCCCAGTACCCTGTTACCATATAGGTAATTTTCCATTTTGGATCTTATTATAGTTCCCATAAGTTTGCATATAATAGAAGTCAGGCTTACTGGTCTGTAGTTACCTGGTTCAGATTTGTTTATTTTAAGAGCTCCTAGTCCCTTTAACACTTCTGCCTCAGTTATGCTAAAGTTATTTAAAACTGGATAGGAACTGGATGACATGTGGGGCATGTTGTCAGTATCTTCCTTTGTAAAAACTTGTGAAAAGTAATAATTTAATATATTTGCTATTTTTTTTTCTTTCCTCTACGATTTTGCCATTTGTATCTCTTAAACATTTAATCTCCTCTTTGAATGTTCTCTTGCTGTTGTAATATTGGAAAAACATTTTGGAATTGGTTTTAGCTCCCTTAGCAATGTTCATTTCTATTTCTCTCTTGGCCTTTCTAACTTCCTTTTTGACTTGCGTTTGCAGTTCTGTGTACTCTTTCTGCGTACTTTCTTTTTGGTCCTTTTTTAATGCTCTATAAAGTGCCTTTTTTCGCTGAATATTTTTTTTAATTGATCTATTAAACCATTTTGGCAATTTAGTTTTACATTTAGATTTGTCTACTTTAGGGATGTAATTGTTTTGCGCCTCTAGTACTACATTTTTGAAGAACAACCATCCTTCTTCTGTGGGTGTTTTCTCTATTTTACTCCAATCTACTTCTGTTAGTCTCTGTTTCATACCTTCATAGTTTGCTTTCCTAAAATTGTAAACCTTAGCTTTAGTCATTACTTTTGGGGTTTTAAAAAACACTTCAAATGAGACCATGTTGTGGTCTGAGTTTGCCAGTGGTTCTCTGACCTCTGTTTTAGTTATTCTATCTTCGTTATTTGAAAAGACTAAATCAAGGCATGCCTCCCCTCTAGTTGGTGCCTTGACAAATTGTGTTAGGAAGCAGTCATTTGTCATTTCCACCATTTCAATTTCATCCTTCGTGCTACCCACCGGGTTTTCCCATTTTATATGGGGGAAGTTGAAATCCCCCATTAGTATGGCTTCTCCTTTGCTACACACATTTCTAATGTCATTGTATAACAGATTATTTTGCTCACCGTCTGAATCTGGCGGTCTATAGCATGCTCCTATTATTATGCCTTTTGAATTTTTGTCCGTTATTCTGACCCATATTGATTCGGTTTTATTTTCTTTGTCCAGGTTTAACACCTGGGCTTCAAGACTGTTTCTTATGTATAGCGCTACCCCTCCTCCTCTTCTGTCCTGCCTGTCTTTCCTATACAGTGTATACCCACAAATATTATATTCGTCCCCATCACTCTCAGATAACCACGTTTCTGTAACACCTATCACATCATAGTTACCTGTTAGTGCAGTAGCTTCAAGTTCTAGAATTTTGTTTCTGATACTTCTAGCATTTAGATAAATACATTTAATGGTTGTCTTACCTGAGTTGTTCTTGTTTTGATGCGGTCTCCCTTCTGTTTTTTTGTTGATTTCTACCCCCTTCCTTTCTAGTTGAAATGCTTCTGAACCTGCTCGAGGATTTTTTCTCCAAGTAGACTGGTTCCATTGTTATTTAAGTGCAGTCCCTCCCGTCTCTACAGATAGTCCTCGTTGTAGAATGTGGTCCAATGATCAAGATAGGTGAAGCCTTCCCATGTGCACCACGTCTTCAGCCATGCGTTTTGATTAATTATTTCCAGCTGTCTATATGGTCCTTTGCAAGGTGCGGGAAGTATACCAGAAAATACCACAGTTTTGGTTTTCTCTTTTAATTTCCTTCCTAGCTCTCTGAATTTGTTTTGCAGGGATTTTGGTCTGTCTCTTCCAATGTTGTTTGTACCGATGTGGACGACTACTACCGGGTCCTCTCCTGTTCGTTCTAGGAGCCTGTCCACGTTCTCAGTGATGTGCTTGACCGAGGCTCCCGGAAGGCAGCACACTGTTGTAGTAAGGGGGTCCAAACTGCGAATTGAACTTGCTGTGTTTCTCAATATGGAGTCCCCAACAATCATGACCTCCCTTCTTTTGGTGTCTGGTCACCACTGTCAATAGGGTCCTGGATCTTGTTCCTTTCATTCTCTTATTGTTGGTTCCGCTCATCAAAATTCTGAAGTGGCTCAAATCTGTCGGTTGCTTTGATTTCTGGTGGTTGTGTTTGACCAAGTTTCTTTTTTTCCCTGCTTCTGCCTACCTGAACCCAGCTGTTCTGACCTTCTATCTCCCTGGTGGCTTTCAGTCGGTTAGGGGTGATGCAGACTTCCATGAATTGTGGGTGTGCCAGTTCCTCAAAATCATGTTGCTGTCTCACTTCTTCCAGCTCCATTTCTAGCATACTTACTAGTTTATGCAAATCCTGGATCGCGCGGCACTTTACGCACACTTGGTTTAGCTCCGCTGGGTTTTCTCGGATTTCCCACATCAAGCAGGTGTCACAGATTACTGGCTTGAAGACCAGGTTGAGTTTTTTTTTTTTTTTTGAAGTTTAGTTTCTTCTGCAGCTGTCAGCCTACTTTCAAACTGTTCTGTACTTTTCCACGCCTGTACTTCTCCCACTCACTGTGCTTCCACTCGCTGTCGCTGGGAAGACTGCCTCGTTTAACTGCGTTGTTCTGCTGTGCTGTCGGCTCCTCCCCTCGCCCGTGTCTCAAAACGGCGCTGAATTTGAATCAGCTGCTCCGAGTTTCAGCTTGTTTGTTATCAGAAAAACAAACGCGACTGTTTGACTGCTGCTGCGTTTCCCCAATGTCCTGTGTTTTCTGATTAAAGCAATTCAAGATGCAATTTCTCCTTACTGCTTCTAAACTGCTCTGTACTTTTCCACGCCTGTACTTCTCCCACTCGCTGTCGCTTCCACTCGCTGTCGCTGGGAAGACTGCCTCGTTTGTGTTTTCACCGCACCTTGCAGTGTCTTTCCATTTTTTAATAGGTAAGAAAGAACATTATTAGTTTCTAAAGTAAAATGGAACTGAATTACTATAATTTTCATAGCGAGGCTTGCTGTTGAATAGCTCAAGTAAAACAAGAGCTTGAATAAATGGATAGATGTGTTTTAACAAAATAATGCTGGATAAAAACTGTGAGAAGGTGTCGCAAAGACGGCCGGTGTGGGTGGCGTCAGACCAGAAACAGGAAAATAAACGGAGAGGTGGAGTTTGGTTGAGCTGAGCGAATGCTTTCACTCAGCATTTAATAAATAAACAGAACAGAAAATCAACGGTGGTAACAAACAGAAACACAAGGACACAGCACATTCGCCAGAATAAACAGACAACCAAAAACGTACTAAACAAAACACGGTGAGCAGATATTTTACGATGCTTCTTATTCTTATTCTTATTCTTATTATTCTCTTTACCTCCGTCCCCTGTCCCGTTCTCCACTCACCGAACACCCAACCGCGAGTGGGTGAAAACATGTTGCTTTTATGCAGCTGTACCAAGACTCGACTGCTAATCAATCATTCAATTGGAGTCTCGGAACAACTGCACGTGAATTAATAAAGTGCAATTCCCCGTGCTCACATATTATTACTTTTTACTTGCACGTGAAGTGCTGTGCAATCTTCGTGCCTAAATACAAATATACATTTTAAACACTCGTGTTATACAGACCCGTTTATATCCCGTTTACCAATAACTATACACCAACATTAACACACAACATGCAACATATAACAGAAAATATACACAGGGGCGGGCACTTTGTCACAGAAGGTTAATGACAGACTTTTAAGTTTGTAGTTATAGATTCAGTTATTTTCATCCAACCCCCTGGTATAGAAATATAGTTAAATGTAACAGTCTGTGGCAAAGTGGTAAGTGGTACATGCAGGTGCAGTGCAGTAATCCAACAAGAAACGACAGACAAACAAAGTATGGGTTTAAAGGTTTATGTTTATTTTAATCCAGGGGTCTGATGACCAAACACAAACAAACAATGATGGCTGGCAATACACAATGCTGTGTATTGCACAGTAGATGATGATGGGTTGCAGTCTTGTTTACAATAAACAATTATCCCACAAGAACAATAATCCCAATGCAAATACCCAAACACAAACATGGTCACCTCTCCCAGTGAGCGCTCTAGTGCTGGTCGTGAATTTACAATGTTATTTTAGTGAACAGTCAGTGCATTGTTGTCCGGGTTTTGTGCTGGCCATGGGCGACATCTCCGGATCATGTTTAGCCGTCTAGTCTAAATACACAAGACAAACAAGACAATATAGACAGACTGACAAAAACAAACAAAACACACTCTTTAAACACAGAAATACATTCCTTTTGGTTCATTTGCATAACCACAACAAAGGAACAGATTACGTCGCTTCAACCCCTACTTGTACTGTCACTCATGACCCCTTGGTAAATGACTGCAGTCACTCCTCCAATCCACAGCTGCCACATCATTTCCCTTTCGGGTCGTAGAGTTAGTGTACCGAAGCGCTGCCCCTTTTCTAAATATCTGACTTCCTTTTAACCCTAGGAATGAAGTGTCAGGCCAAGCAGTCCAGGGTATTCTGTTCCCATTATTTAGCGCCCTCACAGGTCGGGAGGGAGATTTACCACAAAGAATAATTGTCTTTCTGTCACAGTCTCATGTTTGATTTTCAATTCTTGAACTAAGAATGATCTTTATGTTTCTAAAAATCCCCTGTGCAAGCAGGTTTCAGACACCCTGTTACCTGCCAAGGTTAGTTTTAATTAATATGAAATTCTACTGTAGGCACTTTCCTAAATTTATTATATTTAAGTCATATTCTGTCTGGATCCAATAAGCTGTCTCATG
This sequence comes from Polyodon spathula, assembly GCF_017654505.1. Lineage (NCBI taxonomy): Eukaryota > Metazoa > Chordata > Actinopteri > Acipenseriformes > Polyodontidae > Polyodon > Polyodon spathula. The sequence continues at coordinate 96,016,066 of NC_054534.1, forward strand.
CTATTATGTCTTCTTACTTAATTCTGCAAAATTCTCATTAATTTCTATAATATAATTAAGTAATGGTCAATTCACCATTGACTCCTTTCTTCAGTTACCAAAAGGTACTGTCACAGACTGTTCTGGCACATCCTTTTTGTGCTATAAGTCATTAGATCATTTTGAATGTTGCAAGGGTGTGTGGTTCTTTGATAGACCCAGATTCAGTTACAATGAGTCTGCCCACTGATGATGTGCAAGAGGAAATAGGTTGGAAACCAAGTGATATGAAAAATAGTGAGTTTTGGCCTACACCTGTATTCGGGTGGGGTTACCTCCTAAAATTAACCTCTGTGAAAAACATGAAATGTATCAAGGAAACGGTTATAGATCCAGAGCTGAAGAGAGAGGTCAAAAGCAAACCTTTTGTAAAATGTAGATGTGATAAGTGCCGGGGTGGATTATCAATTACAGTCAAAACCTTGCCGGCCTGTAGTCACTTGGTCAGGCACTGTCGAATTTCATTTGAATATAGTGGTCCTGAAGGAATATAATTTTCACACTTAAATGTGGACCCAGATGGTGTGAAAAGAATTGAATATGCGAGCTGTGAAAGTGATCATCCAGTAAAGTGGGCTTGTTTAGGTGTGCTAGAATGTAAGGAGGGTGTTCCTGCCAAAAATTATACAAGTGTCTTGCAGGTATCAAGTAAAGACCCTGGTCGCCCACACCTGTGATGTAAAACGTTGGATCCACAGACCTGTTGTGTTCTGAGAGCCACTCGAGCTGAGCCAGGAGGAGAATTCAAATCTTGCTGGGAACAAGCTGACTTATTAGATATGGATTGGATGCTATAAAATGAAGTACATTGCTAATAGTAATGCTGTAGGATTCTGTATTTTGTATCCTTTTGAATAAGTCTGTGTAAGGTCTGAAAAAGAGAGCTCCTGGTATCAAAAGGTCAGGCTGACTTGCTGAAAGTCTCAAACCTCCCTTATCAGGCAAAAGCTTATATATATATTTTTTAATTAGAGCCTCAAACATTTTAATCCAGTGAGAACAGAATGGCAAAATCTATGGAGCACAGTTAATATGCCAGGAACAATTGAAATATAGGTTTGTGGTTCTACTATAGTAAGAAAAAAACAAAAGTATTTAAATAGAAGATTGTGAGATTTTACAATAAGAAACTTAATATAATAACTTTAGTAAATGCATGAAGATTTTAGTCTATACCAAAGTAAAGCAGTCCTCTGTTTTAATATTCAAGGTTGCTTTTGCTGCTAAGCAGGTGCCTAATTAAAAATTAACCTCTTGCTTTCTGTGTGTATCAATGAAGTAAAATAAAGACAATTTACAAAAGAGGTTGCTATATTGAAGTATCTGTATTAGAAATACATGTTATAAAATCATTTAACATTAAACTGTTATACAAATAAAATTAATATTGTTGAAAGAACATATCACAGTTGAAAATGAGAGTTCAGTACTAACTGACACTGTCAGAATATTGTCATAGTTGTACTGTGTTTTAAAGATTATACAACCAGTGGACATACTATTGTAGCAAATTATGAGCAGAATAACAATTTGAATTAAGAAAAATGAATAAATGTTAATGTTAGAAAAAAAGGCTTGTCTGTGTGCCTTTGTTATTAGAATGCACATACTCTCTTGAAAGCTGGACCGACTTAAAAATAGGGTCTTCCCCTATTTTTAATTTAGTAAGCACTATCGCGCGCAACAGCCTGTGTTAACCTTGGCAGAAGCAGGCATTTCATTTAATTAACACTAGAAGGACCAGAGATATACTCATATCTAGAAGCCCTGCAGCAGTCTTTCTGACGGCTGTATTCAAAACACTGAAAATAGTATAACAAAAGGAGAAACAGTCAGATGTAATTCTTTTTTAATTTTTTTAATTTTTATTGACTATGCCACAAACATCTGAAAAACGGAAGCATATATATATATATATATATATATATATATATATATATACATACACACACACACAATACATACATACACACAGACACGCACACCGACACACACAACATTTTTTTTTTATTTTACAAATCAAAACAAGAAAATGTAAATAAACATCTGAACAGACATCGCTTTACAACATATTGTACATAATTATAAAACTGAAACGATAGCAATACATGTTTTACTTTTCAACAGCAATTGGTTTATTATCAGATGAGCAAAAGCAACTGAACAATGTAGATTTCAAAAAAAAAAACATTTAACAGAAGCGCACAGCATAGAAAAAGTCTAATTATTATTATTTATTTATTTATTTATTTTTTTAACAAAAGGGTATTCCTTTACCTTGAGTCTAAGGGTGTTCAAAAGCAATACAGATAATGCACTTCTCCATGACACCTTTTTGCACAGGGCACAGCTTCCGAAGTTTTATTTTTATTGCACTTGCCAACCTGTTACTGGTGTCTCTTGCGGCTCTCAATGGGGTTAATTGCAACTAAGCACAGAGGTTTTAAAAAAGTATTTTGATGTAACAAGGAACAGAATGAAATAAACTCTGAAGAGAAATAATATGTTTTAAGTAAATAGAAGCAGAATATTTGAACTAACAAGTGTTTTTGCCGGTTTGGGGCTTTAGTGTAATAAAAGTAGTAATAACAAGAGAAGTCTTAATAATGCTGTTATATTTCTCAATACTAACAAGCCTATAGCTTAATGGCTTCACAGTCATTTATTTTAGTAAGACTTGATCTACTAGCCAAAACTAACAGTCAAGTCCTCATGATGCATATACAGAAGTACCAATCGCTACTCTTAGGTTGGTCAAACGTGTTTTAGATTTAAACAGAAACAATCTTTTTTTTTTTTTTTTTTTTTATTAATCAGTTTTAACCTAACAAAGATATTTAAACAAAAATTAAAAATACATACCTAGAACTACCGCAATCTTTTTTACGTTATATGAAAATGCATATAAAATTACTGCAGTTTCATATGCTACGAAACCTTTCTCAGGGGCGGACAAATCAGACTACCAAAAATTGTGTAGTTGAAAAAATGTGTTTTCCTTTGCACCCCTGCCATTGTGTAATGAACTAATCGGTCATTGGGCTTTTAAAGTGGATTACAGAGTTAATGATTTTTGCTGGCACAGATCGCAAAACAATGATCACAAGCAACGTCCATTTATTCAACGCTTATTAGGCACGTCAAGTCCAATTTATTTTCACATGCTGTTTATCTTACACACGCTATTTAATTTTTTTTTTTTCAGAGTAAAACGGGTTTAAAAGGCAGTGCATGGCAAAACGACATCAGTACTGCATCTCCAGCCAAGCCCCACCCCTTGTTTGCTGTATTTTTCACATACCTCTTTATAGACGTGCATACTGATAAATCCTCTCCTGATCATTCATTTCATCACCAAACTCCTCAATAATGCGATCCAAGTCATTATTTTATTACTATAACCTCTCAAAAAGCTCTGCAAGTGTTTGTGATATTCTTTGAGCTGAAGCAACGGAAGCAGCTATCACCTCTGATCTACAAATATCCTTGAGTTAAAAGCAGATATTCTAGAAAGATTCAAATAGCACAATTATTAAAGTATTATGTTTAACACTATAACCGCCATGCGGGTCATTGTGACCAATTTTGCATTTAAAATGTTAATTATTCTTCAATTGTAAGTCTTATGTGTATGTCCGTTTTTGACTTTTCCTAAATATATTAAAGTATCATTCAACTTGGTAATACAAGCTGACATGATCCATGCTCTGAAGATCTTTGAAAAGCTGATTGCTGTTTGGTCATATTCAGAAGTCTCTGCCTTTTGAAGACAGTTCTTATTTTTGCATATATTCTACACTACACTTCCATATACTGGAAGATAAGCATATATTTGAATTTATATCTCATTTATATTGATGCATTGCTATAAGGTATAAGAATTATGTTATAGCTTTGGAGAGTGATATAGCTGTCACTTTAGCTTTTGCATGGCTAGCCTAATGGCTAAACATATGATAAACATATTTGTATTACTGCATTGAAATATAAATGCTATTAAACTTGTACAGGCACTGGATTGCTCAGATTGCCTATTGCTTGGGATTTGTTGTGGCCTGCAAACACTCAATCCATTTTTAAGCATTTAATAAACAGTAGGAGCACTATTACTGCTCTCATTCGTAAAAATTTCAAATTAAATGAGTCTGTTTGATTTTATTGATTCTTAAAAAGTTGTCCAAAACATCTCTGTCCACCTTAAACGTCTCCACTGAGTTTAAGAGAGTGTGCTAAGAGCAATAAAAGAAATTTATGCGAAATCTGACAGTACTTTTTGTGAGTTAATATGAAAAAATCATTCATAGAGAACTCATCGCCACAAATGCAAGGAAACGTGGAGTTAGGGTTTTTAAACCTAACTTGCCATTCTCACTCTCACACAAGCAGCCAAAAGAACCAGAGAACACAAGCAAACACAGACTTAGGTAAGACATAGAACATGCAACTCCTTCCAGATGACACAAGAGATCCATTAACATGGTCCACCAGTGCTGTAGGCTTCAGACTGCAGAACCGTATCAGTTTACAAAAAATAGAGCTATATTTGCATGCATATATTTTTGCAATTTTGATCTCAATGAAAGTATGCAAGTAATTGACATGACTCAATGCACTATTACCATTATCTAGCATTTCAGAGCTGCCTCTGCCTCTGGGAAGAGCAGCAGGAGCTTCCTCTGCCTCTGTGCCTCCACCACCGCCGCCACCTGTAGGAGCAGAGCATCAGGAGCTGCTTCTGCCTCCACCGCCAGGAGCAGAGCAGAAGGAGCTGCCTCTGTCTCTACCACCTCCACCGGTAGGAGCATAGCAGCAGGAGCTGCCTCTGCCTCCACCACCTCCACCAGCAGAGGGTGAATGCCTGCTGGGTCCCTGTCCACCAGCAGAGGGTGAATGCCTGCTGGGTCCTCATCCACCAGCAGAGTGTGAATGCCTCCTGGTATCACTTCCCCCACCGTCACCATCACAAGGAGAGGAGCTGGAGCTGCCTCTGCCTCCATCACCACTAGGGGGAGAGGAGTAGAAGCTGACTCTCCCTTCACCAGAAGAAGAACCAGGACGTGATGCTGGCATTCCTCAACAGCCACTGCATAGTCTGCTGAGGGGAACATGGTGGAAAACAGCTCGGCCGCAGCGGCCAAGAAGAGGGCTAGCACCACCGCAGCCACTGCCACAGTGGCCAACTACAGCACCACAACTGGTCGCTCGGGGATGCCTGCATGACACCGCCCAAGGATGCCACAAGGAGGGGGGATATGTGGCAATGTTCCCCGCCCCTGTGTGTATTTGTGTGTTATATGTTGTGTGTGCTGTGTTAATGTTGGTGTTTAATCATTGGTACACAGAATATAAATGGGTCTGTGTAACACGGGGGATTTAAAATGTATATTTGTATTTAGGCACTAGGATTGCACATCACTCCACGTGCAGATTAAAAAGCATATATTGTGTCGATATGGGAGTGCACTAATTTAATTCACGTGCAGTTGTACAAAGATTCCAATTAAATGGAAGCAAGTTGCAAAGTTTGAATTAATGTATATCATCAGATGCTTAGCATTGACACCATTACTCATATGAAAAATTAAATACACCATATTAGTATGCAGAGAACACTGCACTCTAGTTACAAAAACAGATTTCATTGTTAAGTCAGTGACTAATCTGTGATCTCTTCCTAACCAGAAAAATGTCCTGAGCCTTTATAACAGCTTTAAATAATAAACAAGACATTTTTTTATACTTGAAGATTATTTAACACTAAGCCACTCATTAGTAAATCAGGCCTGTCATCACTTACATCACCATTTCATTTAATATTGTGAATGACTACTAACATTAAGTTATTATCATAACCCTAGTTCCCTGAAATAGAATTGTAACCATTACCAAATTGGTATTTACTTTTTAAAGACCAGAATCCTGAATATTGTATACCAAAGCTGCTCTTTGAGCCTGTGGTTACATTTCTATTTCAGCCTGGGTGAGTGTACCAAAGCTGTTGCAGCGGCAAGATTGCAGAACACTAGAATGCTACAAGGCTAAGCCAAAGGCTGCCCTGTGCATTACCATTCAGAACCCCAGGAACAAGTAGCTAGGGGGAAAAAAAGGGAAATTTTCAACTGTGTGTCTATGACAATGGAATACTACAATGCCATCAAGTTCAGTGTGGATGTGCTGGACCAGGTGGCATGACAGTATTCAGTCAAAGGTGGATCTTGTCGATTGCCTGTGGATGTATTTTATAACATTTTGGAACTGACAGCCATCAATGCCTATGTTTTGTATAAAGAATGTACTGGGGAAAACTACAACAGGGGGGACTTCATCTTGTAATTAGCCATGGAGCTTCGGTAATGTGGAGAGAGAGAGATGCCCCTTCTGGCAGTGCTGCAGCCGTTGCACCCACATGCAAGAGGAAACAATGCCAGGCTGCAAAATTCAATGACAACAAAACCTGTCTGCGGTGGTTGTGGAAGGGCAGTGTGGGTACATGCTCAGGGAAAGTGGAGAAGCATCTATTTTGTGTGCACTGTACAGGTTAGAAAGCTGCTAGGTATGTAGGCTAAATAAATATGTTATATAAATAGTTTACTGTATTATAGTTATTTATGTTTTTAAGTAGTGCATTATAAACTTTTTTTTTTTTTTTAAAGACCGTTTGATGTTATTTTTACAAACAAATAAAATGTTTATAAAATTTTGTATGTACAGAGACCCATTACAAAACAGTTACTAGTGAAATGTTTATTTTATTTATGGTTTATTTAAGTTTTTTTTTGTTTTGTACAGCTCCTTTTGAAAAATAATATTTTATGTTTTGTTTTCCATTTAAATATGGCGTTTTTGCTATGCAAATGTTTGATTTAATGTTCATAAATAATACTTTTGAGTTTTAGCCTTAAAGTAGAGACAGTGTCTTGTCCTTTTAAGATGTTTGCCTTTAAGAGATGCCCCTATATAAGGATGGGGTTTGCAAACCAAAAGAGCAGGGGTGGGATCAGGAAATGCAGCACAGCACATGGAACAGAGCTGAAATGAAGGAATGAATGAACATTACGAGTATCAAACGAGTGAGTAAACCAAGACTGTTGAACTGTGCACATTAATAAAAATAGATTGTTAATTACAGTATGAACTAGAGATGCACATAAGGCCAAGGAAGCCAGTTGGGAGCACAAAGAGGAAATGTTTGTGTGATTAAAGAAGCCTCTAATATGGGACTGTGTAGATAGGCAAGTCTGATCTAACAGGAGAATATTTATCAACAAGTACAGAAAAACATCATCAGTAATTGACAAACACAGGACTGGAAGACTCAAAAAGCTGTCTAACAAGGATGTACAATACTTGAAGATAACATACTTGAGGAATAGAAATAAAAATTGAGAACAGAACAGGCAGAATGCACAGGTGTCGTTGTCCATCAAATCAACAGTATGAAGGTCACTCTTGAAATTGGGACTTAAAGGATGTGTTGCAGTAAGAATACCTCTGTTAAGAAAGGGGAACAAGACTAAAATAGGCACAAGAACACAAAAATTGGACTATGGAACAATGGTCAAAGGTGCTTTGGACTGTTGATGGATGGACAACGACACCAGTGCCTTCTGTCAGTTCTAATGTCAATTCAACGCTTGTCTTCTTTATATTCCTTAAGGATATTATCTTCAAGTATTGCTCATCCTTGTTAGACAGCTTTTTGGGTTTCCATTATTGGATTTGTCAATTACAGATGATGTTTCTCTGTACTTGTTAATTATCCTTCGGATACCTCACCGACAATGGTTATGCTGGCTTTCTAGAGCAACAAGAGCTAAGAAGAGGAAAAACATTAGATGATATGTGTAGGATTACAGAAACCAAATACAGTTTTGAGCATTAAGCAAAGAGAAAAAGAATCAAGCAGCACATTCATTTTGAGAAATGATTAGCAGAGAGTGAAAAAGCTTCAAATTGAATAAACAAAGATTTCAAATGTCCTGATAACAGAATAGACAGGAAGGTGATCAGAGACTTAGAAGTGAGCTAAAGAACATGTGTGTGATATATATATATATATATATATATATATATATATATATATATATATATATATATATATATATATATATATATATACATATACTGTATATGCCAGTGCTCCTTTGTACGTCTGGTTTGATTCCTGTCTCTGCTAAGTGTGTTACTGTCCCTGTAAGGATTGTTGGAATTGATTGCCATTAAAGAGGTTCTAAACTTGAAGTTGGTTCCCTGTCTCTTCATCCTGAACCGCGCAGAGCAAGAATGTTACATTGGTGTCAGAGTGCAGGGAGGAATGAAAACAACATCTCTCAGGAAGAAGCAATGGCCAGAAGTGGCATGAAGAACTGGGGAAGAGACCTCGCCGCTTCCTTGGAATGGGAAGACAGCAGACGGGCACTGCTGACTGCAGGAAGGAAGACGCACTCCCTGTGACCCAGAGCGGTAAAGACGGCAGGACACCACTGCTGCCCTTCCTTAGAGCAGACAGCGGGCTTCCACCAAGCAGTCTGAGCACGCCGACTATGCCGGAGGGGCAGTTGTCTCCCCAGAGCTCCAGCCGCAGCTGGCGGGAGCCTTTTTCAAGGCTCCGGCCCAGCAGTAGTCAATGTCCCAGCCTGAACGCTGCCCTGAGGCTCAGCGGCAACTGGATGCAGATGCAACCTTCACCCCAGGTCGGGCCATCGACCGTAACTTCCTGACCAGAAGCTGAGGGGAGAGCTTGGCCTGGAGTGTCGGCTGATGCTGGACCGTAACCTTGAAAAAGGCTTTCGCCATCTGCTGCTGGAGTTCGGGTGAGGGCTCGGCCTGGAGACAAAGGAAAGAGTCCTCTACCTCCGCAGGCAAGACCCGGCAAAAGATCACTACTGCTGGCAGCTGGTGGTCCCGTGGAGCTGCCGACCCTAAAGTGCTGCAGGTTCTTCGTGGAGGCCCAGACATTGGACACTTCAGTGTCTCCAAGATGCTGGCCCGCTTCCAAGAGCACTTCTACTGGGTCCACTGCTGGGCCAACGTGGAGGCCCACTGCTGCTGGTGCAATCCCTGCACCACCAAGAAAGGACCCCAGGACCAAGGCTACTCCACCTTGCAACAATACCAGGTGAGAGCTCCCTTGGAACGTGTGGGGGGTCTGTGTCCTGGGCCCTTTTTACCCAGACTGACCAGGGTAACTGCTACATCCTCGTGGCCATGGACTATGGACACAATGCATTCCTTCGTCCTATTCCCAGACTTCTACCCTTAATGATTTCTCAATTGTGCTGCATCAACTTTGAGGCAATTGATTTATCTAGCAGGTTTTACAATTGCGTTATTTAGCAGGTTTGTTGTTATGTTAACATATCAGCTCATTAAAACCTCTATAAAATTATACACACCCTCTTGAACTTACCTTTTCTCTCTCACTTACTGTCAGTCTGTGCTGGCTTGGGGCAGACTGGATCAACGATGGAAATTATGTCAGCTTCTGAGGATGTGGGAAGCAATAAATGCAGGACTTAAAGTAACACATTTGCTGGTATCTGAACCTGCTTGACCAAGTAAGCAACAAATTCAAGATCCTGGAACCGACAGGAAAGATTTGGACAGAGCCTTGATAACCAGACTCCCCCAGAAACAGACTTGCTCTAAACACAGACATACAAATATAGCAGTCCAGTTCTGTATATGCAATTCGATAGAAAGCCAGGAAATTCAGTATGGTCATTCTAACCACATGCTTGGCTGAATGCAATGTTAAATGTTCATAGCCTGACTTCTGAACCAGCTACCATATTAAAATAACCCATCAGGTATTATAAATGAAGAGCTAAGCATCACATTTTCCACTTCCGTTGTTGCTGGTCATCACTTGGAAATGTTTTTTTCATTAGCTAACCACACATGTTCCTTATTCATTTCCCCTCACTTGCTAATCTGCTAGTAGACAAATGTGTCCTCTCTTTACAAAGAAATGGATCAATATGCAAGAGAGTGAGTGATTGGATTTTTTTCTGAGTAAAATAGTATACACATATGAATATAAAATGTTTGCAGGAAACTGTGTGTAAGCAATATATATTGATTGGGAGTTGAGGGTTATCATCAGTCACTCACACTGCAGGAAATGCTATATGATTTGAGGTATTGCAAAGAACCCTTTATCTTTACAAATAATGCACCCATCCAATGGTAAACCACACCCAATGCATACCGAAATTGCATTTGGCTTTTATAATTTTTTTCAATTCATTGTACAAGAAAAGGAAATATAATCCACAAATACTTATTGTATCATGTGTCAGAATAGCGAGAGGATATTACAAAAAAAGATTACGTAATGTTGTTTATAATACTAGAGGAAGCATATATGGGTTGTTTCACAAATCCTAATTAATACTAATCTTGAACTACTTTACCTGATTTAATATCAAGAAGTTTTCTTTACAAGTTTGCCCCAAACTCTTAAAAAATATTTTCAAATATTCAGTTTGATTAATCCATCGTTGAACCCAGAGCAGTACCTTGAATTTGCCAATAGAATTGATCCTCAGAGAAAATTATTTTTAGTTAATACTAATTCTGCAAAATTATGAAGTAATTCAGTTGGAAAATCTTAAACATTTTGACTTCGATCAAAAAAAAATTTCATTGCCAATAGACAAATGAGTGTTATTCGTATACAAACTGGAGATGTCAAAAGTAGCAAGAAATACATTAGAATTAAGAGGACCCAAATCGTTAAGGCTATCTAGAAAATCTCCTGTATCATTCAGATAACTAGGAAGTTCAGTGACCAAAGGTCTTAAAAAGAAATATACAAAGTTTGAGACAGGTTTAGTGAGGGAACCAATATCAGCTTCTATTGGATGTCCAAGGGAATCCTCCAAGGATTTATGAACCTTCGATAGAATACAACATACTGGTAATACTGGCTCAACTGCTGACTTCTGTGGGCGAGACGAGGTCATGGTATATAAGGTTAGAAGTAATGAAATTGTGAGTGGTGTTCCAGTATTGTAGGGCCAATCTGCTTCACCTCATTGAATTTTCAAGTTTAACTTTGGCACAATGGGTTTAACAGAACATGTTTTACTTGACAAAGTAATAAACTACCACTGACAGTAAAATGTTTTCAAGATGTTTACAATAAGAGATACAGTTACTCAGCCTATCCAATTTCATCAAAAATTGGTTCCAGTGAGAGCCCTTCCCTCTTCATTAAGAACACAGCACATCAATTTTGGTAATTGCTCAGCAAGGGAAGGCTTATCTAAATAATGTCAATGCATTAACAAAAAAGACACAGAAAGAGAATGTAAATCCCAGTAATCCTCTCACCTTTGTCTCTGCACACACGTCACATGCTGACATTTTGAGCGCATGCTGCAGACTGACAGCTATCTGGCTTTCCTCCTGCCTCTCTGGGTTTCACTTCAAGGTCCTTCAACAGCAGTAGCCAAGCTACAGTAGGTTCCTTCATTAAAGCATCCCACTCAACTAATTCCTTCCGCTATGCTCACTCTTGTTCTTAAACCAGTTCTACCAGTTCCTGAAACCTTCCAATATAGTAAATAGATCTAATACCCAAATTCACGACTGTATTTCTTTATTTATTTATTTATTTTAATAGCATAGCAACACTCTTCAGATTTATCAAAATGCAGGGAACACAAAATATGGTAATGCTATATCATAATATATTTGTGTCATTGCAGTTAAATCATGAAGACCAAAAATAAATGAAAGTACTGCTTATTATAAAACCTGTTCGTATCTTAAATTCATTGGTTTCTCCAATATCCAGTCTAACAAAATATACACTGAGAAAATTGTACTACAGTATATCTTATATGAAACAAGTTCCTTATATATGGCAGCCATTGTTCATTATACAATTCAGTTTATTTTATCGGGACATTGGTTGCGATTAATAAGCTGCAGCTATTGGCAGCAAAATAAACTTTATTAGCAACTATTTAAAGATTATTTAAAAATAAACAAATTACAGTAATATGCTTCAAACATTGGTTTCAGATCCCTCCACAGTTAGACATTAATAGATGGGTCAGAAACCAACTTCAAGGGCATGGTTCAGAAAAACAAAAACAGAATAAAATTAACCACAGTAGGAAACAAGATCAAAGTTAGGCCTGTACTCCTTTTAAAAAAAAAACAACTAACATAGTTAACACTGTAATGCCGCAGTTTACAATGCATTTGCTAGGTTTTATCATACTTACCTGTGCTGTTTCGTGGTTGTCTGCTTTACCATGCTAACTCTTTAATACACTTCATTACATTTTTACTCTGCAGCAATACTTTTTTTTAAAGGCTAATCCAGATGGCAAACGTCAAGGTCAGCACTTCAGGACCAGGAGCAAGACACCCAAAGGGTATGTGTTTGAGATAAGGTAGAAAATGAGTTGTAGGAATTTTTGAGTTTCTAATCTAATCTTTAACCTGATTGCATTGTAACCATTTTACACTGGGAAACTAAAATGTGACATCGAATCTGATCATGAAAAATCAATGCAACGGTTTGATAGTTACATTTATTTGTAGGCAGCGAATATATTTACAGTATGTTTTACATTTAAAAAAAATCTAATACATATATTTGTATTGTAAGAGGTGTGATGGATTTAGGTACTGCACATGAGAAATCACATTCTGCAAATTTGAAGATTTAAAGAATGAAAACCCTGACATTGTTTTTATTCAGAAAAGGAGAAAGTAGCAAAACAAATAACTATGTAAGCTATAAAATAATAACTGTAATAAATGCTATAAAACTCAGAACAGCAGAAAATAGTTAGGAGTGAATGGTAGAAAAACAAAGAGTAGATGCACACCCAAGCAGCATAGCCGAGGTGCCGAACAACGGAGCAAAGCTTAAATCAACAAAGAAGAAGGGAAGCTGCACACTCAAATGCACTCCTAAACGTTTTCAAAATGTATTGAGAAAGAAACAAACTTTTCGCTGCAAAGCCTTCATCAGGGTAGCCTGACGTACAATTTGCAGCATATTCAGGAAGCCAGTAGTGTTCTAATCACATGACTGTGTTTCTAGATTATTTGCAGAGTTTCTGACCCTGTCATTGACCCTGACATTCTCAGCTCCTCCACCAGCAATATCTGCAGACTGCAGCATATGACTCCAGGGCCCTCATTCTCTTTTCAGCTTTCTGAAACTGCAAAGCAGCCATGTGCATAACTGGCCTTTCCTCCTGAGCCTTGAGCTGGGGCTGGGGGGGAGGGCTCTTTCGTGCAGCATCTCCTCCAGGACCTAGAACAGAGTTCACAAAGAAATATCGAACTATACTCTGCAGTAATCTGTAATTTAACCCTTTACCATGCCAATCATAGACCCTATTTTCAAGGAAGTGTAAAACCAAATATTTATTGAGAATATTGATTACCATAATGTTATTTACAAGATCTACAAAGACTGAAAAAAACAAACCTCATACTTTCTAAGAAATTAATTAATTAATGTTCATACATTTCTTTGTTGCAGCTTATTTTGAACTGGTGCTGACATGTACTTCAATTCTAAGTCCAGGTTAATGTTTTCCTGTGTTATTCAACTACAGGTAGTGGACAAAAAAATGTAAACACCAATGTAAAGTCACTTAATAGGGTGTTGGGCCACCATGTGCGGCCAGTATGGCCTGTATACGCCCTGGCATAGAGTTTACCAGCCTCTGAAATTCTGCAGGAGGGATGAGGCACCATTCTTCCATGAGAAAGTCAATCAACTTGCGACTGGTTGACAGAGGTAGAAAACGCTGTCTCAGGCGTCGTTCCAGAACATCCCATAAATGCTCAGTTAGGTTCAGATCTGGTGACTGAGAAGGCCATGATATATGGATAACATCAGTCTCATGCTCATCAAACCATTGGACGACAACACGTGCTCTGTGGATGGGGGCATTGTCATCCTGGAAGACCTCCCCCCTCTGGTAGGAAAGAAATGCTGCAACATGAGGTGAAGATGATCACTTAGTACCATTAAGTAGCAATTAGCATTGACCTTGCCTTCTAAGGGAATGAGTGCACCCAAACCATGCCAGGAAAATGCGCCCCACAACATTACGGAACCACCAGAACCCTTCACTGTTGGAACCAAGCACTCAGGGCTGTAAAGTTCTTTAGGTTGGCGCCACATAGGCACTCGTCCATTTGTCGAGAACATGATGAAGGATGATTCATCTGACCATATCACATTTCTCCACTGCTCGGTAGTCCACTGCCTGTGCCCTTTGCACCACTGGACTCACAAACATGCATTGCCAGGTGTGATGAGCGGTTTGTGCACTGCAACCCGACTATGGTATCCTGCCCCAGGTTGAAATTTGCAGTGAATTGATCTGCAGCTGCTCGCCTGTTTTACCTTGCACTTCAAATTAATGCATGGATATCACGATCCAGGAGTATGCACTTCCACCCATCGTTCCCCTTTGCTGATGATGTCTTTCCCTTGGAGTTTCATGCCGACATCACCTTAGACACTATTGCTCATGAAACATCAGCAAGTTCAGCTGTCTTGGTCATTGAAGCTCCTGCCAAACGCGCCCCAACAATCACCCCTCTTTCAAAGTTACTGAGGTCTCCTCTTGCAGCCATGCTAGCCATAATTATAGGCAACTGGGTCTGTCCAGCATTTTTATACATGACCCTAAGCATGCTGCGATGTTATTTGCTTAATTAGCACATGAGTCACACCTGTGTGGAAGACATTGCTTTCAATATACTTGGTGTCCCTGATTTACCCAGGCGTTTCAGTTTTTTCGTCCACTACCTGTATGTTTATAACAGGTAGTGACTGTCTGGCCTTTGCCGCTCAGTAGTTAGAGAACCAGAGTTGCAAAAACTGTTTTACATAGCGAGTTATCCCAACAACATGCATAACTAAAGTAATCCTCTGTGTTACTTGGTCACACATTTGATATTAAAACTAGCAAGAACATAATAAGAACAACAAATTACCTGTGCCTACAGTTTCTGCAAACACATTATTTACTGCTAGTTTTGTACCATTAGGTGACGGAGAGAACTTCCATTGCTATGCTGATGATACCCAGCTATATTTGTCCCTAAAGCCAGGATTGTTTTCTGCCCGGGTGTTATTAGCTACTTACCTTCCAGACATCAAGCATTCGATGTCACAGAATTTTCTAAAGTTGAGTTCAGATAAAATGGAGGTTATGCGAATAGGCTCACAGAACCAACTAAAGGGAAATGTGGGATTACATGAGCTCTTTTGGGGGCCATCTTTGATACTGATCTATCATTTAAGATATTAGGGAAGATAATAAAGTACCTTTTTACCATGTGAGAAATATAGCCAAACAGACCAATTATTTCCCTATCTGATGCAGAGCGACAAATGCATGCCTTTATTTAATCTAGAATTAAGTTTTGAATTGCACTTTTTTCTGGTATCTCAAAACGTGTGGTATCCCGCTTGCAGCTTATTCAGAATACCGCTGCTAGAATTCTGACTAAAACCAAGAAAAGTGAACATTTTGGGCTCTTTACACTGGTTCCCTGTGCACTAGACAATTGACTGTAAGATTGTGCTGTTAACTTATAAGACCCTGAATGGATTAGCACATACTTATAGTAACTGACCCCATATCTTTCAAACCGCACTCTGAGATAACAGGATGCGGGGCTGTTGCTTATTCTTAGGATCAGCAAAAGCAACACAGGAGGTAGGGTTTTTTCTTGTAGAGCTCCTAAATTATGGAATGCTCTGCTTTCGTTTGTCAGGGAAGCTGACCACCAAGACTAAAAACGCACTTTTATAAAATGGCTTTCTTATCTTAAGATTAACTTTAAATATAAAAGCGTTGCTTTTGTATTATTATGATGTGTATATGTCACAGGGTGACTGAAAAATGCCACTACTCATGCAATCCTTTTATATGAACTTCTACTTTGAGCACGTTTTCCTCTTTTTTGATGTATTAGATTGGAGCACATTTTATAAATGTGTGTTGTTGTTGTTTTATTATTAATTACACTTAATGTTACATATTTTGCTTTGTCACAAAGAGGATTGTTTGTTTTGTATAGGCACGGGGCTGTGTGGGTTGGGTTAGATGTGGTAGAAGCGAGGATTCTGGGATATGTGGTTTTACTGATGTGGTTATAAGTAGATTAATGATTGGATTGGGTACAGATTTAAGTAATATCAGTCGGCTGACAATATGTCGGCAGGGCAGAAGCAGAGGAGTGTCTTTGTATTTAACAGGAAGAAGAGAGAGAAAAAGGAGGAATGGGAGTACGGAAATAAAAACTGAGAAGCCAGGCAAATATAGCAACAACAATAGGGATGACTGAGGCCTGCAGAGAACAAAGGAGAAAACGGAAGTAACCACGGGACGGGAGCGGCATGGATCCAAGTTTGGAACCAAGCATAGAGAAGTTAACAGGGAATCAGCGAATCAAGCAAGCTCAATAGAAATACAGGGAAGGGATTACTGTTTTTCTCCCCCTGGCTGTTTGCTTTAACTGTATCTTTTAAACTGTGGTGAGCACTTTTTTCTTCTTTTCTTCCTAGAAATAGAGAGCCACACAGGACCAGTCCAGCCTGGTAGAGAACCTCTCCTGACATGAATCCCCCTCCCCCTATGGTCCTGGACAGATGATTACCCCGGTCCTGCAGCAAGTGGGCGTGGCCTCAAACCTTCCTTTTTTTTTATTTGCTACTTTTCCACCCTAGCCATGATGTAGGTGGTGGTCTTTTGGTTTTAAACCTTTGTTTTGTTTTATGAAAACAAAATCTGTTTTACCTTTTAACAATTGTGTTGTCTGTCCCTGGGTGTGCAGGGCTCTGGTCCTGCATTCTGCTGTCACAGTATTTAACGATCCTGTACAGAGCAAAAGTTGGTAAAACATAATACAGTTATACTGGGTCCTGGAGCCTACAACCACCAGGTAGCGTAGTCGACTATAATTCTTGGGTGTGTCATGTGACACCCACTGTTATTAAATCTGTTATTTAAATTGTTTGATTGTGGCAGTTGTATGTGTGACATGCTATACAAATGCATTGTGGTTTGTTCTTTTTTTCTGCTATGCACTGTACAGTGCTTTGCCATAGTCTTGTATAAAAAGCACTGTATAAGAAAACTTACCTTGGCATTTGATTCCAATTATGTCACTTAATGTACTGTTACCATTTTCCCACAATAACGCTATTTATTTGTTTTGTTTCGCTGTATCTGAGACTGTTCCTATGGAAAAAACACCATATTTGTGACGACAGCTGCAATGCCTGGGCTGCATTTTGCTTTAAATATGTTTTGTACTCTAGAGAGGTTACATAACTAGTAATAAGCAACCATAGCGGCAGATTCAATTCTCTTGGTAAACGTGAGTCACGCATGACACCTACATTTCCAACAGAGCACCCGGGAATCATCGACTGACAGCCATCTAATGAAAGAGGCAGAAGCTGAGAGATGCTAAGTAAGAAGAAAGCCAAGGAGTGGAATGTTTCACTTAAACCTCAGATGGTTTGAGTATTGATTTAATGAGTATTGATTATTCAAAGTTTGTACCCAAGAAAGTATCTGAAGCTTGCTATAATGTAGAGACAAGTTTCAAGTGAGTGATGAAATTATACATTTTCAAAGCAATTTGGACACTAAATGGATGCTGGATGCCAAATGCTTATGGTGTTGATATTAGTTACTGTAGCTATCGTCAGGACTTTATAACATGTAGGATAAGTAGCATACAGCAACCTCTAACTAGCACTAAGCCAGATAACAATACCATTTCTTCTTCGTATATATGCTCATGTATGAGCAAGCTGTATTTAGATTGTCTTGGTGAGCCACCATTGCAGAAACTAATTGTATGGGATAGTTAATGAATAATGTTTGGGGTGCCGCTGCACTTATGAAATAGATCATTCTTTTGCATATATTTGAAGAGATTATATATATATATATATATATATATATATATATATATATATATATATATATATATATATATGTGTGTGTGTGTGTGTGTATGATAAGTGAATAAGTAAATGTTTAGCAAGTTATTGGTCTGCGTGGAGCAGACGTGGAAGCAAACGTTAAACATTCCACAACTATGGCCAAAAGTTTTGCACCACCCTATAATATTAACTACATTTGCTTCATAAAGTCAAATGAAACCTGATGAAAGGCTACGTTAACATAATATTGATTTACATACCGTTTAAATTATACTTAACGAAAAACTGACGAAAATTTGTAGACTTACCTACGATATAATTTTGTAGTTTCTTTGATTACATGATGTTAAATAAAGATACAAATGATGTTCATTTAGTTTTTTTAATGAATGTATCAATCCTATAATTATAGGTGATGCAAAACATTTGGCCATAACACAACACACTAAAATACTACACAGTAAAATTGTGCATTTCCACTACTAAGAAATGGGTTACAGCTATTTGCGTAAATCATATCCCAATTAAATGTTTTGTAACTATAGAATGTTAAAGAAAATGTGATTGAATAAAAACCTGCTGCATGACAGACAAATAGATTGCAAAGTTGAATTTGCAGTCACCATCACTTTATAAACTCTGGCTGGAAGAGGACATCTAAATGGAGACAACACCATCTCTTTCACAAGCTTCTCAGGCTCTGGCTGCTTGAAAGAGTTTGTTGTGAAATATCAAGATTAAAAAGGATCCAATGTGCCAAGAGTAAAAAGTCCATTGCAAAATACAAAAGCTGGTATTTGAAGTGTGCTTCTCTTTATTTTTCACCAAACTGTTGTTTTTCTATAAGCCTTCAATTGCTTTGTAGAAGTTGCCACTGTATGCATTGAAGATGATAAAGCCACTCTTCTGGGAAATGGCTTTTATTGCTTGGAAATGTTTGAGGGAGAATAACTCAAGGGAGATGTAGATAAAAGACTAACCCCGTGGGATACTTCTTTAAAAAGGAATCAATGCATTTTACACCTTTATTGTTTGGTAAAGCTAATCTTCAAAATGTACAGAAAGTATAACAAATGCCGACCAAAATCAGAACTCACTACAAGATGCTCTGAGGTGTTTTTGTCATTGTATTTAGTTAGAATTAAAAACAGATTATGTAGTTTTCTCAGAATTTTGTTACCTAGCTTAATATAAAATTCACTAAGAAAAAAACAGCTTCAAAGACAACATCATGGTGTTCAAGCCAAATATATTTATTAAGTATTTATTTTATTTATATAATTTCTAAAGCGCATCATTAATACTAATTATTGCAGGATATATCCAGCATTGCCACTTGTGGCAAAGTGGCTGAGTGGAGACAGGTGCAGGAGTGATGCAGTGTGGTAATGAAACAGACAGAGCCTTGTAATCCTGCTTGGAAAGATTTTTTTTATTTATATCCAGGTCTGGTGACCAGAAACAATAATCCCCCAGCAATACAATGTGTACTGCACGGGGTAAACAATAACAGGCTTGCAGACCCAAAGAAAAAACAATGAGTATCTGCCCCACAATAATACCCACACGGTCACCTGTCCTGGGTGCATGCAGTAGTGCTTGTGGTGGGTGATACAGTTTATTTTGTGACAGTAATGCAGTGCTGTTTCGGCTTAGTGCTGGTCCTTGGTGACAGCTCCAGAATCTTGTTAGCTGTCTAGTAATTTACAAACAAGACAAATTACACACAGACAAATAAACAAAACACCCATGATACTGACCTCTGTATAGAGGGTCTCTCACAGGTTCAAAACACAAACCAAGCGAAGGAACAAATTGCGATTCTCTGTCCCCTTTTATGTCATCACACATGACCCCTTGGTAAACGAGTGCAACCGCCTCTCCAATCTGCAGCTGCCACATCGTATCCCTTCCGGGTCAATGCATTATTGCAATGGAGTCCCGCTCCCTATCTAGCTGGCCAACTTCCCTTGAAAAGAACTGTCAGGCCAGCCCGTCCAGGGAACTCTGTTCTCACTGCTTAGCGCCCTCACAGGTCAGGAAGGAGATTTACAATCAAGAATCATTGTATTTCTGTCATACCTCTACAGAAAAAAAAAAAACACATAAACTGCAGGATTAGTTTTTAATCAAAATCTCATTAAATGTATTACGTATACTGTTTTTCTAAATGTCCTTTCATTTAAATTTGTAAAAATTTCAAAATATATTGTATTAGTACCTGTGGCAAGATGACAAGTGGTGTGATGTCAGGCAGGCCAGAAAGTAAACAAAGACAAGGCAGAAAAGGTAGGTAAGGGGAATGAGACGCAATTGCTCTCGGCTTTTAATAATAAATGAAATAATACACAAAACAAAAGGGCTCAGTGGCCAAAACAAACCAATAAACAAATATCGTGTGGTAGAGCGGTAACAGTTGCTTCTCTTCTATTCTCCAGCTCAACACAGTACTCCTGTCTCTGGCTCAAAAACTGCCTCAATCAGCCTGGAGCGGGTTCCTTTAAGCTGTTGCTGAAGCCTTAATTATCAATAAAACAATTACCTTGTTGAGGCTCCAGCCACACTCACAGATTTTAATTAAAAACAGACAATAAAACACACCTTTTTTGCCATCATAAATACAAATACAGGGACACGGTGTACCCCATCACAGTACCTCAAATGCATTTCTTAAAGCTAACAGCAAAATGTAGATGCATAAAATGGTAAATGGTTAAATAAATACAAGAGGATTTTATAGGCTGCAAGTGTATGTCCTTCAGTACAAGAATCATAACAGAATTTGATTAAGCAGGGATATAATCAAACAATTTGTATGCAATTGTCTGTTTTTTTATGTGTTCTGTTTCTTGTTCCCAGTCTGTAATGATTTTAATGCTAATGAACCCTAGCACAAATGTTCTGGACATTTTTCTCATCATCAAAATGGAACCAAATTCATAATCTGTTCATTTTCTGTAAGAATCAAAGTAACTTTTATCATGGGCCATGCCTATAATAACAATAGTAAATGTTCTATTGATTCACCAAATATCAAATAAAAACTGTTTTTAGATTTTTAGATATGCTGCAGTACATACTGTAGGACAACAAGATGTTTCAGGACACCTAAATCTTTTAAAGCTCTTGACCTATACTATAATGATATATATCCACTAATGTTCATTCATATACCTAATATATCAGACTATTATAAAATAATATATATATATATATATATATATATATATATATATATATATATATATATATTATATATATATATATATATATATATATATATATACTGTAGAGCTGCTGCACTTGTCATAAATATGAATCTGTTTATTTTCCATTTCCACATTTCATTTAGTTATTGCAGGAACAGAGAGTTGGACCTTTGCAATATCAAGCGAGTTGTATTATATGCCAGTGAAATTATATTGTGGATGTCTTGATTCTCAGCATCAAAACTCAATTGAATTGATTATGAACTTATCAACGCTCACCATACACCACGGTATGTCTAGAATCAATTTCATTTACAATCTCTGCAGAACAATGCGCAAGAAATATTGAATTTAAAAAATAAATACAAAGTTGTGGGTTACTTCATTACAGTTTATCTGACTTCCACTTAATCTCTCCATGTTCACAAACATACCAGTGCTTGTTATTCATATAGGAAAGACAAACAAGGAAAGTGTAACAAACAAAAAAAGGTTTACCATTGATTAAAAAAGAAATAGGAAACAGCATGCTCTTACCCTTTTCATGGATGTGTTTTCAGTCTCTTTTTCTTGTTCATACAGATTAATTTTCTCTTCTATTCTTTTTTGCAGAACCAGAAACTCAGCATGGTCTTGGCTTATCTTGGCCTCATGGGATTGTTTTTTGAGTTTAAAATTTTGCTATCAAACAAACACAAAAAACAATCTAAGAAAACCATCTCCTGAAATTGAGTACTTCTGTTTTAATTATTACTCTGCCTCATAAGCATAAGCTGTGTCATTCTACATCTGTTCTCTTCAAAGTCAGCTACTGGATTCAAATTTATATTCACGTTGATATCTCGTTTTTAATTGTTCATCATGTTCCTTCTGTTCTTTGCAAATGTCATCAGGCTCCTGACCAACAGTGGTCTCTGAAGCACAATGAGGCAATCAGCCTCAGTCAACTTTCTTCCCTAGAGGCAAATGTATCACATTAAACAGAAACCTGAACCCCAAACATCAGTATTTGGCCACCGCAAAATTATCTGTAGTTGTATTGCAGCTACAGGACTTTGTGTGTGATTTCTGTACATATAGAATAATATAATTTCAACAATGAACCCCACCTGTTTGTCCTGCTTTACCATCTGACTGTAATCCATCTTCAATAAAATGGCTTTCCTCCAGTCTGACAGGTAGGCCTGCAGCCTGGACCAGGCCTGGGCTCCTGGAAGCACCAACCGTTATCCATCATTGAGAGACATTTCTGGAACTCCAGCTTCATCTTCAGCAGAGCCTTACAAAGGTTTCTGTTTCATGCAAGTAAAAAAGATATTGATCCCTACAAACCTACAAGAGTAATAATGCCTCACAATTTTTCTTGTTAAAAACCTTATGTAACAAGGTTGGTCGAAAAGATTCTCCCTATGTTTGGGAGAGTTTAATTGTATGATTTCTTAGTTACCAGCTCCGCCTTGAAAAATAAAAATCCTCTATTCCAAGTTTATCTGATGCTGAGGTCAAGCTAATATATTACTAATTTTTTAAATGTCATTTAATTTAATAATATTTAGCTGGTTGAAATTAGAATTGATCTTCAAAGGGAATATGAGGGCTTGTGGTATTGCTAAAGTAGCTGTGTTCTTCTTTAATCCTTTTATCCCTATCACTGACAAGTCTTCAACAGGCTGTTAATGACTTGCATAGTAATTTATCATAATTTATTTTGTTGCTGATTGCTATAGGTTGGTCTTTAACATGAGGCTAAAACAAGATGTTTTTTTTTTTTTTTTAATAAAATTGAAAACTTTATACTAAACAAAATCTCTGAACTATCATAGTCCAAGCCAGGCTTTTATATTGAACAAGAATATTAGGAATAGACTTGAAGTCTCTCTTTTTGTTTTTCAAAACAAACAGGAGTTTTATTGTATTGTCCAATGGCCAGGTGTGTTTGAAGTTTAAAACGAAACCCAATACATTTCATACGTTCATTCTCATTCTGTTCTTACACAAAAAACAATCTTCCTCTTTGCCTCAGTGCTTGTTGTTCCTTCATCTCCAGGTCTAGCTGCTCCTGAAGTTTCTCTATGATCTTCTGTAGGACTTTGAGATAATTCTTTCCATCTTTGTGAAGTCTCTCCTGGACTTGAGAGAGCATCGGCCATCAGCTGGTGTTTTGCCCCTGCATGCTGAAGTGCGTTCCTGGGTGCACCCAAACTCAAGAGCTCCTATCCCGGGCTGGATGCTATTGATCTCACTGCTGGCACTTTGAATCAGATGCACGGTCACTTTTCTAATGTCTGCAGCAGCCTCATCAAGGTTATTAATTAGGTTTCTCACTTCTATGCACTGAGAGGTTAAAAGATGTTGGCATCAGTTCAGGTAGTGATACAGACTTTTTTTCTGATGCGTTTCAAACAGTGGCCAGAACCTTCTGTTTTTGTTTCTGCTTGTGCCCAGGATGGCTTGGTGGTGACATCAGACCAGGAAGAGACAGACACTACCACTGCGGGTTGAAGCGCTGGGCGTGCATTTATTATCAATACAGGTTTGAACACAAAACAAAACTCTGACCCCCAAACAAAATGGCACATTGGCAAAAAAAAGATAAATAAAAAATACAGAGAACAAGTATCGTTCCGGTTTACAGCCAGCATGAGTAGCACTCCTTGTAGCAGAGCAGCAGGAGAGGAGCCCTGCGCATGAGAAGGGGCAGGGCAAAGCCCTGCCATGCATGTATAGTGCCGTGAAAAAGTATTTGCCCCCTGTCTGATTTTCTGCATTTTTGCACATTTTTCACATTGAATTTGGTCAGATCTTTTTGTGGGTTGTAGTAGTATATAAAGGGAGTCTCAGAGAAAAAATGACACCAAAGTTTGGTGCTTCTTTCATTTGTTTGGTGTGCAAGATAATAAAACATACAATCTTCAGGTGTGAAAAAGTTATTGCCCCCAAAGTTAACTCAACCTAAGTAAGGGATAGTTAGGGTAAACTGTTGAATACTTTGGTTAACAATCAGGCCTGATTTGGGCTAGTCCTGCCCGATATAAATCTGACTAACTTTGGCCCTTATCATCAGAGTGAAGTTGTCAGCACACAGGTTCTAGAGGCACATCATGCCACGATCAAATGAAATTCCTGAAGGCCTCCGGATAAAAGTTGTTGATGCCTATCAGGCTGGAAAGGCTTCATGGCAGAATAGCAAGGTGGAAACCACTGCTCACTAAGAAGAACATGAATGCTCATCTCAAGTTTGCCAAAAAACACCTGGATGATCCTCAAGAGTTCTGGAACAATGTTCTATGGACAGATGAGTCAAAAATTTAACTTTTTGGCCAGCATGGGCCCTGTTGTGTCTGGCAAAAACCAAACACTGCATTCCATAGTAAGAACCTCATACCAATGCTCAAGCATGGTGTTGGTTTTGTCATGATTTGGGGATGCTTTCCTGCATCAGAACCTGGATGACTTGCCGTCATTGAAGGAACCATGAATTCTGCTCTGTATCAGAGAATTCTACAGGAGAATGTCTGGCCATCCGCCCGTGAGCTGAAGCTGAAGCGCAGCTGGGTCATGTAGCAAGACAATGATCCAAAACACACAAGCAAGTCTACATCAGAATGGTTGAAGAACAAGAAATTTAAACACCATTGAGATGTTGTGGCAGGATCTGAAACGAGCAGTTTAAGCTCGAAAACCCACAAATGTCATTGAGTTGAAGCAGTTCTGCATGAAGGAGTGGGACAAAATTCTTCCATGGTGCTGTGAGAGACTGATCAATAACTGCAGGAAGCATTTGGTTGCAGTTGTTGCTGCTAAAGGTGACGTAACCAGTTATTCAGTCCAAGGGCGATTACTTTTTCACACGGGGGCATTGGGTGTTGCATAACTTTAACAAATAAATGAAATAAGTTATTTGTTCACTCAGGGTACCTTTTTTCTAATATTAGATTTTGGTTGAATCTCTGATAACATTCAGTGTCAAAAATATGCAAAAATGCAGAAAATCAGACGGGGCAAATACTTTTTCACAGCACTGTATTTGTTTAATTTAGTTTTTTGTGTTGTGTTTTACCCCTCTGCTCCTATATATAGTTGTTTGGTTTTGTTTATGGAAGACGAGCGAGGTGCCGTCCACCACATTATTGTTTTGTTTTTATTTTGTATAGTTTATTTTATAACAGGGTACTCCCAGCTCCTGTGCATATTTTGTATTTACTTTGTATTATGATTTGTTTATAGGTATTTATAAATATGACGGCGAAACCATAAGTTTTGTTATTGTTTTACAGCGTGGATGGGAAGCCCCATCCACATTAAAAATCTTGTGCAGAAGGTGACCATCTCCCTAGTTACTTAATTGTTGCTAATTGGGAGATGGTCAGCTGCATATAAGCCTGCCATTCTCTGCATTCTGGGAGGGAGTTTGGAAGGAGGAACAAGAGCGCGAGAGAATCAACACGAAACTGAAAGCAAAACCAACCATTCTAGGAACAGTGGCAGCAAATGCCCAGCCTGACTTAGGATTGTTATTTTTGTTGTTTGAAGATTTTATTTATTTTTGTGTTTGAAAATAAAATGGCACAGCAGCACCTTTACACCTACAGTACTTTGTCTGTGCGTCTCTCTGGCCTGAAGTCACCACATGGCTACCCTATCACACTCCTGTAAGTGGTTTTACCCACTGGACATGCTATATGTCTAGACAACTTTTTAATCATCAAAAAATCACACATGCTCATTTAATTTGAAGTTTTAACGAATCAGGGCAGTAATAGTACCCCTTCGGTTTATTAGATGCTTTTTGGATTGGTTGGTTGCGCAGACCATCATAAATCCCATTTAATAAGCAGTCCACATGATCTGGTGCCTTTACAGCTTTAACAGCATTAATACTTCAATATAGTAATACAGATATGGTTAAATTATATGCTTAGCCCTTAGGCTAGCCATGCAAAAAGCTAAAACACCCACAGTTATGTTCTAAAATGTTCAATATATCACTTTCTACAGCTAAAATATAAATCATATACCTTATAGCAATGCATCGAATATAAAAGAGATATTAAATTCAAATATATGCTTACCTTCCGGTATTTGGAAGAGTAGTGTAGGATATATGAAAAATAAGAACTGTCTTGAAAAGGCAGAGACTTCTGAACAGCAGTCAGTTTTCAGAGACCCTCAGAGTATGGATCACGTCAGCATGCAAGATCAAGTTCAATGATATTGAATGTTATGGGCTTGTTGCGGGGTTATATAGGAATATTCCCTCCATTGAATATATCAGGTGTCCAAATTAAAACTGATCATCAATCTTGACAGTTCCTTTGAGTTAATGATATATTCTAGAAGGATCTGGTCAACTCCTTTTGAAGCTAATTAGATGCAACTTCTTTGCAAAAAATATTGGAACATGGTTTAGCTCTCTTTTTCCTAATCCCTCCTTTCTCTAAAAAGTCAGGTGAAACAAAGTTCACAGGATCCCCTACAATATAATGCAATATGATACAGGTTTATATGTGTATTAAAAGAGATGCTGTTTTATGAATATAACATCAACATTCTGTGTGATTATATTAAACTGAGTCGACAATATACTCCTTCTGAGCAACATATCGCATCACCTTTTCAGTTTGGTTTACTTTCATATACAGATATGTTAACAACATGTGGAATGAAAAGACTGTAGAGGTTAATGACAAGCCTTTGAATAAGCATACAGTGGTTAATTTAATTATTGCCATTAAACCCTTTTGACCCGACTCTAGTTTCCAATTAGCTTATCATTATCATTATCTGTGTAATATTTTTTTTTTTCTTTTCCTAAGTTGGGGTCATGAACTTATGTACAGAAAACAGAACCTTTGTTTTAGAATGGGTTACGTATACAAATAAGATGTTTCGGGTCACTGTGACCCGTGGCATTTATCAATGTAGATTTGTGTGCAAGAATAAAACAAACTTCTTCCATTTGTTATTTTGTTATTATTATATTTGTATTATTATCTCTGGAAATGGCTGCACCTGTCTGGAGATATTTATAAAAAAAAAAAAAAAAAAACAATATAGATCTACAAGGCAGAGCCTAATTTTCTCTGTCAGTATTGCAATAGCATTTCACTGGTAAAGACATTCCAAAATGAGGAGCTCCACATTTAGCAGTCAAAGAAGTTTTTATCACAGCTCCTGGACTAAAAGAGCATAAAAGAGTAAAACCTTTGCAAATAAAAACAGTTAATCAATTTAAGGTGGTTTAAATTAGTTTGAAATTGCATCAGGTCAATATGATCCAAAACATAACAGAGGTACCAAAATTCTAAACATAATAGGAGGGTTAAATTTTAGGTATATAAAAACCTGTTAAATATAGTAGCCTTACATTAACTACTACAATGCTTGGAATAAAACTCACCTCTCTGTTTCTAAAAGTTGCCTGCACAAGCAGGTTTCCACACATCTTGTTTACTTGCCAAGCCTAGTGTTTTAATTAATATGAAACTCCACAGTAAGCACTTTTACAAATTCCCTGGATGAAGTCATTTCTGGCACTCAAAAAAATATACCAATTAAAACCACTACCTATCTGATAAGGACTGATACTGTAGATGACATTTCTAGTTTAATCAAATGCTCATTTGGCTGCCAAGTGTTCATTAATTTCTATAATATCATAAAGATAGTTAATTTTGAAAGACCTTGGATTCAAAACTGCTGATGACCAGTGAATCTTGCTTTTTAACTTGCCAACAACAAATCCTGCTTTGAGATGCCAAAGACCAAGTGTGACAGGGATGGACTGAGTGGTGACATCAGGCCAGAATGCAGGAACAGACCCAGGCACACGCTTGCGCCATTTTATTTTAAATAGCACAAAAATAAATAAAATATTTAAACAAACAAACACTTACTCACAGAGCACAATAGAAAAGGTTTAAACAAAAATAATCACGAACACTAAACAATAACAAAACCCAGGTCAGGCTGGGTAATCGCCTTCACTGATCCTATAAGTTTGTTTATTTTAAATTTCTCTCTCCTCTTGCTCTCGCTCTCCCATTCTTCCATTCCTCCTCTGAACCCCCACCACGAGTGCCGAGAGCTGCAGGATTTTATAGCGGGTGAATTTAACAAAATAATTACAAACACTTAAACAATAATTCAGTAAACGGCACCAACCACATTCTTACAAGATGTCTAGCAGATATGAACAGCTATCATCACACCTGCCAGACCACATCCAAACCAAACAATAACAAAGAAAACATTGTATTTTCAAATAATACAACATTAATTCAAATCCACAACAACACCACACTTGGCTATCTTTATAAATAAATACAAAAAATCGTAATAAACAAACACAAAATAATACAGGGGTGGAGGGGGGGACCCCATTTTAAAAATAAACAAACAAATAAAGTACAGGGCTCCTCGCCCTGTTACACCAAGCCTTATCTTTTGAAGGTCTAATGCCTTTCCAGAAATTATACTGTGTGTCTGAGACAAACATTTACAGAAAAACTGTAAAGTTTAAAATTATTTATTTCAGTTAAAAACTATAGCTTTTTCTGCAAATAATGACCTGTTTATTAATACAGTAAAATCTTTATATAAACTAAACATGTCTATTCTTTGGTTTAATTGATATTGTAATGTCTAAAGACTTTTTGTTTAGTTAGAGAAATGCAACTAATTCTTAAATTGATTAAATTAAATTAACATTATTTCAAATGTGTCTTAACATCATTAATATATTAGAATGCCATAGTGTTATAGTGACTGAACTAAATCTGGCCTTCTTCACTGTTCATACAAAATCCAGTTAAAGCAGGTTTTAAGACACCTCTGATTTTTGCCAATTTTAGCATTGATATATATGAAACACTATCACAGGCATTTTTCAATACTCATTATTTCAAACCGATATCTAATTTAACGTATTAACATGTCCTACAATTTCCATTCCCCTCTCTTCCTGTCATGTTCTAATTAGTTTCTGTTATATGTAGAAAATGATTATTGTAAGATAAACTCTTATCTTCTGTCCATTAAAGAACCTGCCATGCAAAGGGACCCAGTGATTTACAGCACAAAAGATCTATGTCAAAGCTAGGTGTGACAAGTCTCTGTATAATTGAGGTGTTTCATTTGTTCAGGCTTCAATTCAGTGACCACTTAAATTATTATTTTTTTCTTCAGCTTCTCATGTGCCACTGTAGACTTACAAATACAATGGCCCTGCAGATAAAACTATGATTGTCAAGAGGATCTACTTTCTTATATTGTAAAACTTATATTGTAGAACTCTATCAGAAAGAGTGAACAAACATCAGCAAGTCATACATTAAACACAGTCATAGATTATAGTTCTCAGAACACTGTACACCAGGCAATCATTTGTGTGCGAATTTTACCAAGAGATAGTGATCGACAAGGAGAGAATGCCCAGCACACTTGGTTTAATTTGTCAGTAATGCAGTAATTTTGTATAACGGCACAAAATCTGGATTGCGTATGTAAATCCCATGGAGTTGCCTAGGGAACAAAACTGTGCTACTTGAAAAATTGAAGATAGTTAATGGTAAAAGGAGTACAAAAATAAATAACACAAGAATGGATGAAAGGAGGTAAAAACAGTAAAAGAATGAGACAGCTCATATTAGTTTAATTAAAAATTGATTAAAACTGCCCATGGAGAAAGACTGAAGTAGCGCTTGGAAAACCACAGGTCATTCAAGCATGTAACAGGCTGGAAGGTATATTTAATGAGACTTGTTTAATAGTATGCCAAAGGGAAGCCACTTATATTACTGATACCATACCACAGAGAAAAGATACAATAACCTTTAGAAAAAAGAAACAGTAACCTTTACGAATTAGTATATATAGTTATAGATATATTATATATATATATATATATATATATATATATATATATATATATATATATATATATATATATATAAATATATAAACTGTCACAGAACCTGAGATGGAATTGTTTTCCTGTAACTCACTGAAGAAACACATCTATTATTTTTTATAATACATGAATATCCTTGTGATGCTAATATTAAAGAAGACAAGGTTCAGCAGCACAGTTGGGTTTTTTAAACTTAGTGTTTCAGTGCTGTACAGACGTTTTAAGTCGTTATCCATTAGTGCTTCAGCTTTATTTGGATGATTGCCTTTACCTTGTTTTAATTTCCTGTTCCTCTCCAGTTTCTCCGAGATACGAATGTACCAGCTTTAACATCATTTCTTAAAATGTATTCTCATTTTGTTGATTGTTAATGAACACTTCTGTAGTGTAGATGTTGTCGAGTGATTGAAAACAAGACATTTTGTGTTTGAATTGAAAGTGATGGTCTCGCGGAGTCGAATGGGTCATAGTTCAAGTATATTTCCTCTAGAAGAATTTGCACTTTTTGATGTCACTACTGTGGTACTATACCTTTTTTTCCTCCGAATGACTCAGGATGGAAATATAGCCTTGTGACAAGCTGGCTTTACTAGTGACATCAGACCAGAAATGAACACACAGCTCTACGGGTGAAATGGTGAATGAAAGTGCTGCTGTGTGGTTTATTAAACACGGCAAAATAACAGACACAAACAAGTACCGTGCTGGTTTTCCAGCATGTAGCAGCAATTGCTTATTGTAAATATAAATAAATCTTCTCCTCTCTCTCACCCGTTCTCTTTTGCAGCTATACCGAGACTCGATTGCTAATCAATCATTCAATTGCAATCTCAGTACATCTGCTCATTTGTGCTCCCCATGCTTCCATACTAAATACACACTTAACTGTGCAGGTGAAGTGATGAGCAATCCTCGTCTCTAAATACAAACATACATTTTAAACACTTGTGCTCATTACCCACATTATATCCTGTGTACCAACTACAATACACCAGCATTAACACACTACACTCTCACACAACACACAAATACACACAGAGGTGGGGCACATTGCCACAAGCCTTCATCCATGTATATATATTCATCCAAGTCCCTCGTAAAAAAACTTTAGAAGCTTGTCAAAAAAGCATTAGATAAATCAATACCAACAGCAGAGGTGCTGCACACCAATAGGACTTAAATTAGGAATACATTTTGCCAGTATATACATGGGGAAATGGGAAGAACAATTATTTAGAAATTTGGAAAGAGAACCTTTAGAATATATTTGGTTTGTAGATAATATTTTTGGGGTTTGGACACATGGAGAAGAATCTCTTTTCCAGTTTCATAAAATGGCAAATGAAATACACAGTAATAATAAGGTGGGCCTTCGATGGACAAGAAAATAAATATAATTTTTAGATAGTAAAACTTGAAGAGGGTTCAGTTGAGACAGACCTCTTCTGTAACCCTACTGACATGCACCAGTATTTATACATGTCCTCTGCACATCCAATACACACTAAAAGGGCAATCCCAAAGGGTCTAGGAATAAGAATATGCTCTAAAGAAAGTGATTATGTAAAACAAAGAAATGTATTAAAAACAAATCTAAAAAAAAGAGGAAACAAAGAAAGAATTAGATACAGAGTTAAGAAAAGTGGATAAACTAAAAAGAGATGATCTACTAGATTATAAGAATAGAGATGAAAAGGTCAAGAGTCCCATTAGTAATGACTTACTCTAAACTTTTGCCCCATATTTCTAAGACAGTTTGGAAACACTTGCGGATTCCACATTATTCCGAAAAATTTAAAGTATTTCTTAAGGCCCCTGTTGTAGCATTCAGAAGAAAAGCTAATTTAGGTGATATTTTAGTTCACAGTAAACATAAAAGAATAACTGACAGAATAGGTTCTACAAATACTTGCACTAGTACATGTAAATTGTGTAAATACATGGACAAAAGTAAAAATATAATTAAACATAAGAACATATCCACTAAATATT
Organism: Polyodon spathula; assembly: GCF_017654505.1. NCBI lineage: Eukaryota > Metazoa > Chordata > Actinopteri > Acipenseriformes > Polyodontidae > Polyodon > Polyodon spathula. Next base: position 96,048,176 of record NC_054534.1, read on the forward strand.
AAAATTTGTTGTAAAAATAGCAATGTTGTTTATGGAATATCCTGTGAAAAATGCGATGAAATAAAATAGGTTGGAGAAACTGGAACAACTTTATATAAAATAATTCAGAACCACCTTTCATTAATTAAAAATTAATGAAATTAATTAATTTTAGAATATAACATGCACCTTTTGTATAACGTGGATTTCTTGTATAATTCTCTATCTAACCTATATGGAATACTGTTACCCTAGAACAACATTTCCCAAAGTGGGAGTCATGACACAAATATGGGTTGAGACAAGGTTTCTAACGGGCTGTTTCACTGTACCACTTCTTGGGCTTTGTAACAGGGAGAGATCTGTGCTGACTCTGCTGGCGTGTTCATGGGCTGCAGGAAGAGGGCGGCAGTCGTCCAACAACCGCCTGTGAGTCACGGCAGTGACACAGGGAGCTGGGAAAGTGGGTGTGTAGACTTTCCCCCTCGATGAATGGCTGAGAGGCGCGTCTTGGGAGATTGTTAGCCCTATAAATTAACGCTCCGTTGTTTCCTCAGGTCTGCCCACTTAGACGCAACGAGAGTGCGGAAGCACTGATCCAGGACCGGGAATCAGGCGAAACAAAGAGAGTTTCATAGCGAGACAGAGAGAGCGGGGAACCCTTGGGCAGACCCCGGCGTATTGTGACAGAACAGGCTAGTTAGCCTACAGAGTATGACGGTGATCCAGGTCGTGCGGGTAGCGACGTCCGGGATAACGCTGCCGAGTGCAGCACCTTTTATTTGTAGTTTTATTACTGTTTTATTTTCTATTGTTCTTTTCGCCTTCTGTTTTCATTATTATTTCTTTGAGCACCTGCGAGTGCACTTGCTGTTCACGTACCAGCTGTGGTATTTCTGTGGAGCTGTCTATCATCGTTGATAGGCAGCCCACGGTCAACAGTGCCCTCTGCCGGAAAAAGCAAGAACTGTTTGAAAATAAAACTGGGCACTTGTGTGGTGTTTTCAAGTACACCTGTCTGTCTCCTAGTCAGTGAATTACCCACACCCCTTCCACAGGCTTATATTAAAAATAAATGTAATTTGCATACAAATCATTAGCAGTGATTATGTAAACAATGTATTTTTTTATCACCAGTCTTCTGAGTTAAATATGAACATTTTATCTGCAATTACTTGTGATTTTGAAGACAACAAAAAATGTCTAATCCTACTGCAGCTCAAAGAAACAAAATCTCACAATTAACTACCTTCTCATATTAACTTGGAAATGAGGATGATCCAAGTACCCAGTGTGTCATTTGTTGTGTAGTATTGACTCACAAATAGCTAATGGCTTAAGCCTACAAATTGAAGGGGCATCTTGGAGACAGAGCAACCAGATTACATTGGGAAAGGATGAGTTTTCCAAAAAGAAAGCTGATCAATTAGCTAAACAGCAAGACGTTCTAAAAAAATCAGTCACGGTCTCAGAGAAGGCAATGAATGTGTCCTACCTAGTTGCAATGCATATTGCAAAAAAACTAAAAATGCCACACAATTGCTAAGGAACTAATATTACAGACAGGAATTGACATGTGCAGTGAAATCCTGGGCACCAGTGCTGCAGAAAAGTTAAAAGTAATTCCACTGCTTTCTACACTGTAAAGCTCTGACCTGTAAGAATATGTCTGATGAGCTTCATGATTTTTTAAATGCAGCAATAAAGGTTGTGAACTATATTGAGACCGGTGCTTTAAATGCCTGTTGCTTTTAGGCTTTGTATTGTGAATTAGGAGCTGATCGTGAACAACTATTAATTATTCACGCAGCTAAACAAATTTCATTTAGCAATACAAGGAAAAGTTGATAATATTTTTGAGCAGCACTGCAAAACTGAGGCATCCAAAGTAAAGCTGCAACTGTGGCAGAAAAGAATGACAGAATGCCATTATGAAATGTTCTGTCTGTATTTTTTTAAAAGAACGAGGAGTTTGATGTCTCCATTACCAAACCGGTAATTGACTAGCATTTAAAAGCCCTTTACAATAAGTTTCATGACTACTTTCCAACAACCCCACATGATGAGTATGGCTGGTTTGCTGATCCTTGCCGTGTGGGCAGCAAATCTCTCTTTGCTATACTAACTGGAGTCACAGCTCATCAATCTGTCATGTGACCTCTCAATAAAAGGTACATTAACAATTTACCTCTGAAGGCTCCTTGCTGTAGGCAAACACCCAGAACTCTCTGGTATGGCAAATTCAATCTTATTTAATTCAATTAAAAAACAAAATACAAAAAACAGACTGCATGTAGTTAATGTGTAGTGTAGTACATGTCAGTAGTGACTCGCCTAAGCTTTGATAGGATGTTAGTATGTTTGCAGTGCTTGATGTTGAATTGAAAATTTAAACTGGTATTCAGTGTGTTGCAACACAATTTAAAATTGATGTTAGTTAATACCATTTTGTACTAATAATTAATTTGATAAAAGTAAACATTTTAGCAAGCTGTAAAACTATGAAAGCCTGAATGCTTCTATAGTGTAGTGTAGTTACAAATAAATGAAAAATGAAAATCAAAACATCCTAGTAAGCTAGTTATTAACAAATTATGAAGTGTTACCTATATCAGTATGGCTGTGCTAAATGTGCAGTAAAACAACTTTTCCTGACCCCAGACATGATGTATTTTTTAATCTAATACACACCGTTACTGAAGAAAACGGATAACTATCCACGGTTACCCATATGTACGTTAAGACAGGGTGAGTCTGCACATTCCATGTCCGGGTGCACTACAGCAAAGTTCCGTTTATGTTTTAGCAAGAATTTGAAGTTGAAAATAAATCACTAGAAGCAATGACTTTCAAACAAAGTCCCTTGAAACTCTGAAAAAGCGGCATCATGCTGGCTGCCAAGAAATGACAAATAGAAATCAATTGAACAGAATTCTGAAAGCTTTTTTGTGTTTCCACATAATAGCTGTATTTGTACAGCAACTCCACTGCCAGGATATAATCACAGTGTCCCCAGAGACAAGATATTGCAGGCAACAGATAAATGTCATGATCCCAAAGACTGGGCATGAATAATGTACCAACAGAAGTTACTCTTAGTCTTAGGTATGGTGTTGGATCTTTGAATGCGGTGTCCTGTGAACCAAAACAAATTTGAATTTCTTGTTGCAGTGAACACATAATACACTGCAGTTTAAATCCTTTCAACAACTTACTGGGCCTTTTCTTGTCAGAGATATCATTATGTTTTACCTGCCAAATTTGTTTCAGATGTGTTTATATTAACTTACTTAAACCACTTTGGGTACCCTAAAATTATGCTTTTCAAAGCATTTTTCTTGCAGCATGAAAGCCATTCATAACAACAAAGTGAGATTAATAGAAATAAAAAAATCTAATATCACAGATCCGATTCCAACAATACAATTCACTCAAAGCATCTGTCAGATTTATTATGCAAAACTAATTGCTGTAAACAAAGGCAACTGATTTTGATCTTTCCTCATATACTAACTGGCTTTGTGTTGTAAAATTGTGTTGTATAACTGTTTTTTTCACGGCTCTAGGATAAAGAAGGCTGAGATAAAAAAAAAATAAAATAATAATAATAATTTGCAGCACTAATTTTTATACCCTTGTTCCATAGGCAATTGCATTTTACAATTTCAAGCGAGGACATGAACGTGGATGATGATGAAACCCCTGAAGTTTGTAGGTTTTTAAACAAGGAAATATAATACATGAATGGAGTAACTGCAATAAAAAAGGGTTTTTGTAAAATATTTTCCCCCGATTACTTTTTTTCCCTGGTGAAGGATGCTGTTGTCAATGAAGTAGATTGAAGACCATTTTCTCATAATACATAGCTTGGGCTTCAGGTGTGTCAGCTGCTACATTCTGTATGTTCTTCAGCCGGCTCCAGCTTCCATATTAACAACTATTCATAACTGTGCACACCATGGGTGCCCAATCACGGTCCTGGAGGGCCATTCCACTCCATGTTTAACAGTAAAATTAAAAAATATTACTATTGGGGTCTGGATAAGAGTTGAATTAAATACATTAGAAGAGGGTTGTAACAAAGACCAGGACTGGAAGGGCCCACTTTCCCCACCACCGGTGTACATTAACTGCAGTAATTGTACAGTGCATATAGGTAGTATTCACGTCCCTTGGATGTTTTCACTGTTTGTTGTGTTACAACCTGAAATCTTGATGCATTTAAATGGGATTTTTTTTTTTCCCCCTTTAATTTACACAACCTAATCAACACTTTCAAATTAAAAATAAAAACCTGAAAAGTCTTCATTAGGTAAGTATTCAACCCCTTTGCTATGACACTCCTAAATAAGCTCAGGTGCAACAAACAGCCTTCAGAATGGGATAAAGTCGTGGAAAGGTACAGATCAGGGGAGGGTTATAAAAATATTTCAAAGGCATTGCATATCCCTTGGAGCACAGTCAAGTCGATCATTAAGAAGTGGAAGGTATACAGAACCACCCAGAATCTGCTTAGAGCAGGCCGTTCTCCCAAACTGAGCAGCTGGATAAGAAAGGCATTGGTCAGAGAAGCCACCAAGAGGCCAATGACAACTCTGAAAGACCTACAGCGTTCCATGGCTGAGATGGGAGAAACTGTCCATGTGTCAACAATAGCTGAGGTACTCCACAAATCTGGCCTGTAGGGAAGAGTGGCTAGAAGGAAGTCATTTCTGAAAAAGCCCATGTAATATCCAGCTTGGAATTTGTAAAAAGGCATGTGGGAGACTCTGAAAAGATGTGGCAAAAGATTCTGTGGTCCAATGAAACAAAAATTGAACTATTTGGCTTAAATGCAAAGCGCTATGTCTGGCGCAAACCCAACACAGCACATCAACCAGATAACACCATCCCTACTGTGAAGAATGGTGGTGGAAGCATCATGCTATGGGGATGCTTTTCATCGGCAGGGACTGGGAAGCTTGTCAGGGTAGAGGACAAAATGGATGGAGCTAAATACAGGCAAATCCTTGAGGAAAACCTGCTTCAGTCTGCAAAAGACATAAGACTAGGATGGAGATTCACCTTTCAGCAGAACAATGACTCCAAGCACACAGCTAAAAACAAGAAAGTGAATGTCCTAGAGTGGCCAAGTCAAAGCCCGGACTTGAATCTGATTGAGAATCTGTGGCAAGACTTGAAGATTGCTGTACACCAATGATCTACATCCAACTTGACAGAGCTTGAACAATTTTGCCAAGAAATGCATCAAAATTTCAGGTTGTAACACAACAAACTGTGAAAACATCCAAGGGGGATGAATACTTACTAGATGCACTGTAAACTGTATCATTTAGACATGTTCACTTATTGATTCTGCCATATTCTTAAAGAAAATAGTACTATTTCGGGACCAATGTCCACAATTAAAAATTTAAATAAACATTTAGAAATTGTGTGATTAAACTCTATATTGCTAAAACAGTGCTCCCCATCAATAATTCAAAATGTACAAAGTAAACTTTTGAAGAAATATTACATTTAATATATACCTTAATGAATTACAAGGCACTTATCCGGTTTTAGTTTAGCTTAGTGAATGACTAAACATTTAGAAGTAGTAACATGTAGATATTTAAATGTGACACTCCTTACAACTACCCCCCTTTCCTTAAAGGCTACCCACCTATAGAAATTATCTGAAGAGGAGGTTTAATGAGGTTGACTTAAGAAGTCTGATGGTCCATTTTGGCTGCTGAAAAACCACCAGTTGTAAATTACTTTTAAGCATACACAGGTGTCTATTTTTAGGGGTCCACATTCTTAAATTCTAGTCAGGAAGTGAATGAGGTCCTCCTGGATCTTCTAAAACCTAGATCAAGGTGTGAAATACACCAGTGAGAGACAACCAACCTGACTCTAAACTGAGTAAATGTACTTTTTCCAGTTGTGTTATGCAAGATTCCTGCAGTACATTTAAAGTATGAAGAAAAAAGGTTTTCTCCAAGCATGCCTGGATGATTAATCTTTTGCGGTCCTATGTCGGACCAGATCCAACATTACAATTTTCCTTTCCGGTCTGATGTCACACCCTGTCCAACATCATCAAAAAGACATCAAGCACAGGTCTCTAGTCGTATTTTCTCAGGAAAAAGCTGAGTGAGAGCGATAGGAGCCGAGAGAAGTCGAAAAAAGGGGCGGATCTGAGCAGTACACATATTCCCTACACCACAGACCTAACATGAACATAAACAAACAAGATAGCTGCTTCCGCATCCAGCGCTCAAAGAATATTATGGACATTTGTAGAGCTTTTTAAGATGTTATAGTAATAAAATAATGACTTGGGTCACATTATTGAGGCGTTTGGTGATAAAACGAGCGATTAGGTGATGATTTATCAGTATGCACGACTATGAAGAGGTATGAGATAAATACAGTGACCAAGGGGTGGGGCTGGTCTGGAGATGCAGTACTGAGTGTCCTGTTGATGTGCAATACCCTTTAAACCTGTTTTACTTTGAATAAAATTACTTTTAAAGAGCACATGTAAAATAAACAGCATGTGTGCAAATAAATTGAACCTGACGTGCCTGACAGGCGCTGAATAAATGGACCACTAAGGGTTAAATCATTCTCCCCAATTAGTGTTCTACTTCTGAGGTTATACTGTCCAAAATACAAGCTTTGGGCTGTCTAATGACTCACAAGGCTATTCCGGGGAGTGCAATTTTAAATGAATCACAAAACAGGTGGTGACCCACTTAGGTTACATGTTTTTATGTGTAGCTACATAAAGAGCTCAAATAAGGATGTAAAAAAAAAGTCTTGAGAGTAAAAGCTAGTATTTTTCTGTTATTTTGAATTTTATTTTTAGTAATTGCTTTTTAATGCCCATTTCAAATGTTGTCTCATTGCTGCGACTCACTCATTGAACAGCAAAACAAAAATCAACCTGCGACCTCTGATCCTGACGTCTATCAAATCATTTATTTTGCCGTGTCAAACTAAAGCAATGGATGTTGCTAAACTACTGAACATTTGAGGCAACAGCTCAACTGGGGATGTGTATGTCTGGACTAGACCAATGACCTTCTTAACTCATTGACTCTCTGTGACTGAGCCTGAGCAAGGCACTTTACAAAGGGACCAGGAACAAAGTACACATAACGAGTACTTGGAACTGCAAACAAAAGTCAAAAGGGAAGTTAGAAAGGCCTTGAGAGAGATAGAAATGACCATTGCTAAGGGGGCTAAAACCAATTCCAAAAAGTTTTTCCAATATTTTAACAGCAAAAGAACATTCAAAGAGGAGATAATATGTCTGAGATGCAAATGACAAAATCATAGATGGAGAAAAAAATATCAAATTTATTAAATGACTACTTTTAAAGCGGTTCTGGCATGTCAATTTTGTGCTATAAGTCATTAAATCAGGGGTGGGAAATCCTGGTCCCGGAGGGCCAGTGTCCCTCCCCTTAGCTTTTGTTCCAACTGTGCCCTAAATTATTTAATTGGACCGATTATTACCAATTATTGGTCAAATTAAGTAATTTAAGGCACAGTTAGCACAAAAACCAGGAGGGACACTGGCCCTCCAGAAACATGGGTTCCCCACCCCTGCATTAGATCCTTTTGCATGGAAGGCCTCGGTTGCAAGGGTGTGCGGTTCTTTGATTCAGTTCAGTTCAAATGTTTTTGCCTGCTGATGATGTGAATGAGAATGTAGAGATGAGAGCCCAGCTAACTAGGTTCAAGTCTTTGCAGGTATTATTCTTTTAAAGACTGTCACCACTACTGGAAGCAGGATGATCTTTGGGATACAAATTGAACATTTGTGAAACTGCAACAAATATTGTAATAACTGTAATGTGTTTTAAAGAATATAAAACCAATTGAAAATATTATTAGCAGATCAGTGTAAGGCCTGTTGTTGTGTTCGCAGAGCCACTTCAAGCTGAGCCAGGAGGAGAATTCGAGTCTTGTTGGGAACAAGCTGATTTATTAGATATGAAATACATCTGTGTAAGGTCTGAAAAAGAGAGCTCCTGGTATCGAAAGGTCAGGCTGACCTGCTGAAAGGCCAATCCTCCCTTATCAGGCAAAAGTATATTTTTTAATTAGACTCAGAGCCTCAAAACATTCTGATCCAGCGAGAGCAAAATGGCAAATTCTATGGAACAGAGTTAATATGCCAGAAGCAATCGAATTAGGTTTGATTATAGTAGGAAAAAACAAAAGTATTCATAAGAAACTAATATAAGAACATTAAGTAAATGTATGCACAGTTTTAATATTCAAGGTTGCATTTGCTGCTAAGCAGGTGCCTATTTAAAAATGAACTTCTTGCCCTCTGAGTATATCAATGGAGTAAAATAAAATTACAATTTATAAAAGAGATTGCTATACTGAAGTATCTGAATTAGAAATACAAGTTATAAAATCATTTAAAGTTAAACTGTTGAAAGAACATATTTCAGTACAACAGTAAAAAAAAAAAAAAAAAAAAAAAAAGTATTACAGAGTCTGTGTAATTCTGTGTAAAGAGAGTGCACTGGCTTGAGGTCACGCTGACCAAAAAGCACCTGTGAAATGAAGCCATAATTTTTAAAGAACTAAACATAGAGGCTAGGTAGTTTAACTTAATAAAAAAGAAGAAAAGTAACCCTTTCTAGACAGAACAAATGTTCAAAACTAAACAAGCTATGTTATACATATTTGATTTTATGAGATTGTATTTTTACTAAGCATAGAGGTTTTAAAACAGAATGTTTAAACAAATAAGTGTTTTTGCTTGTTTAAGGCTAATACAAATAGACTGTAAAAGAAGGAGTGAGCATTTAATTTAATCAATGTATCTTCCACTAAACAAAACATCTTTTGGACATTACAATATCAATTAAACTAAAGAATATAAATGTTTGGTTTATGTAAAGGCTTTACTGCAATAAAAACTTAACAAAGGAACTGTTAAGTTTGAATATAAGACAAAGTGTAATATGTATTTACAAACTTTAGTATACAGTAAACCGATTGAAGGAATACAATTCATTTTGTGATCTCGTCCTTACCTGCCTGAAGTAAGAGCGGTGCCGGGCATGAAAAAATAGGTTTTGGGAGATAAAGCGGGACTTGCTGGTCATCAGCAGTTTTGAATCCAAGGTCTTTATATAATGAGCAAAGTTAACTACTGAAATACCTTTTGGTACCAGAATAAGAGAGTATACAGGGTTATGTCCATTCTCTTCATTATATTATAGAAATTCATTAAAACTTGGCAGCCGAAACAAGTATTTCATTTAAATTAGAAAAGTTATCTACAGTATCAGTTCTTATCAGACAGGTAGCGACTTTAACTGGGATGATGTTTGTGAGGCAAAAATAACTGAATGTGGAAAAGTGCTTACAGTGGAATTTCATATTAATTAAAACACAAGTCTTGGTAAGTAAACAGAGTGTCTGAAATCTGCTTGTGTAAGCATGTTTTTTGAAACAGAGAGGCTGCGCTTAGTCTGAGCATGGTACAGTTAAATATAAGGCTATTATATTTAACATGTTCAGTATAACCTAAATTTAAATAAACATAACTGAACTAACCACTGTATTCTTAGTGGTTTTTATTGAAAGGTTTATGAAACCCCCCTACAATTCCTATTACCTATCCTTATAGCACATTTGTATATGAAGTTAAACTGGCCCATTGACAACACAGTGAAAAGGTAACATAATATGCTACTCAGAGGGAATATATTGTAGACCCAGGTTAATATAATCAAACAAAAAGTTGATGATATACATATGTATAAAACAGCATATGTTTTAATACACATATAAACTTGTACTGTATTGTATTATAGCAAGGATCCTGTGACCTTTGGTTCGCTTACATTTTAGGGAAAGGAGGGGTTGAAAATGAGAATCATGAGATCATGTTCCAATATTTTGGAAAGGAGTTATATCTAATTAATTTTGAATTTTATTTATAATTCCAATTAGTTTTAAAAAGAGCTGACTGGATGCTTCTTGAATATATCATTAACTCAAAGAACTGTCAAGGCAGATTGATTGACATATTTAATTGGGACTCATGATGTATTCAATGGATGGAAAATCTTATATAAACCCAGAGCAATACTCCATTCCCTACCATTGATCTTGATCTTGCAAGCTGACATGGTCCATGCTCTGAGGGTCTTTGAAAAATGGATTGCTGTTTGATCAAAGTTAGAAGTCTCTGCCTTTTGAAGACAGTTTTTTATTTTTCATATATCCTACACTCCACTTCCATATACTTAAAGGTAAGCATATATTTGAATGTATCTCTCTTTTATATCAGATGCATTGCTATAAGGTATAGAAATTATGTTGAGCACTGCATTGCCCAGAATGCTTATTACTTGGGATTTACGGTGGTCTGCCCAAACAACCAATCCACTTTTTAAAGCATTTAATAAACTGAAAGGGCACTACTACTTCTCTGATTTTGTTATTGTTAAAACGTCAAATTAAATTAATCTGTTTGATTTTCTTGATTATTAACCAACCTACAAAATCCCTGATCACATAATATTGTAACATTAGGTTTCTGTAACACCTTTTATTGGTCTCTTGTGCCCTCTGCTAGATATTGACTGAATTACATATAATTATCCCTGTCACAAAAATGTCAACAGTGTTTGTAAACCAGCAAATATCGCTCAGTGAGAAAGAAGTATTAGTAATAATACTGAATTCAGATTCCGATTTAAATTCAAATGCAATTCTTTCATTGAATCGGATGTCAGCAAATGTGTCAGTGAAGACATAAACAAAGATTATTTACCATCAACATCAAGTGACAGCAAAGAGGCGATGCCAAGCTTTGTGCATTGCTCCATGCTTCAAGGAGTGTCATACGCTGAAGCATTAGACACTCACTCCCTCTGCCCACACAACCTGTTTACCTGTTTTATGATTTATTCATGTCCTTTTCTCTCTCGCTCTCTCTCACCCTTTATTTGTTAGGACATGTTGTTGTGGTTGTTCCACCCTGTTGTTTATTGTTTGTTGCCTACATGTTATTTTTTTTTATATTTTTTTTTATATCCTCATCTAGGGGCATTCAGAACAGAATATAGGAGGAATTGACCTGAAAAAAGAAACAAGGACCAGGGGTCACAAATGGAGATTAGATAAAGGGGCATTCAGAACAGAAAATAGGAGGCACTTTTTTACACAGAGAATCATGGGAATCTGGAACCAACTCCCCAGTAATGTTGCTCAAGAAGCTGCTTGATGAGATTCTGGGATCAATACGCTACTAACAACCAAACAAGCAAGATGGGCCAAATGATCTCCTGTCGTTTGTAAACTTTCTTATGTTCTTATCTAGACAATGTGGGGAAGCTATAAAAAAGGCCAACAAGATGCTCGGATATATAGTGAAAAGTGTTGAACTTAAATCAAGGGAAATATTGTTAAAAAATTACAATGCATTAGTAAGACCTCATCTAGAATGCTGTGTTCAGTTCTGATCACCTTGCTACAAAAAGGATATTGCTGCTTTAGAAAGAGTGCAAAGAAGAGTGACCAGAATTATTCCTGGTTTAAAAGGCATGTCATAAGCAGACAGGCTAAAATAATTGAATCTACTCAGTTTTGAACAAAGACGACTACATGGCGACCTGATTCTAGAATTGAAAATTCTAAAAGGTACTGACAATGTCGACCCAAGGGGCTTTTTCGACCTGAAAAAAGAAACAAAGGCAAGGGATGACAAATGCAGATTAGATAAAGGGGCATTCGTAACAGAAAATAGGAGGCACTTTTTTTACTCAGAGAATTGTGAGAGCCTGGAACCAACTCCCCAGTAATGTGGAAGCTGAAATCCTGGGATCCTTCAAGAAGCTGCTTGATGAGATTATGGGATCAATAAGCTACTAACAAGCAAACGAGCAAGATGGGCCGAATGGCCTCCTCTCGTTTGAAAACTTTGCGTTCTTACTCAACCTCCTAGTGCTCCATCCTCCGGATGAGATGTAGAACCTATTGTAAGTGACTCTTCAGCAGCAGTTGTGATGCATAGTTTATCCCCCTAGTCTCTGTAAGTCACTTAGGATAAATGCCTCTGCTAAATGACTAATTATTAATAATAATAATAATAATAATAATAATAATAATAATAATAATAATAATAATAATAATAATAAGATTTCAAACCAAGCTTGCATGATTCACCCTGCACTCCAAACCAGTGTCTGACAGGATAAACCACTGTGAACCTCTTTATTACTGCATTCGGCAACATTTCAATTGATACACATGCATGCTAAATATGTGCAGAAAACAAAGTGGAAATGCTGTGGGTACAAAAACAAAAATACAAAAACACAAAGTATTGATTCATTTTTAGTTCTTAAAATAAATTAAAATAAACAACCTCTAGACCTCTCATAGGGAAGCTCAGTATATTATTGATGTTTTTCATCTTGATTCTCAGTGCCTAGGCTGAGAAGTAAGGCTAACTTGCAGGAACTTGGTTTCATTACTGTCATTTATTATTGTGGAGCACAATTGTAATAACAGAGCTGTAACATGTTGGTGAATAATTAACTGAATATATTATACAGCCCCAACAACTCTTTAAAACACTGAAGCAGAAATTGACAGATAAGGGTACAGTGGGCAGAGATCTGTAACGCATAGTTAAGTAGAAATCCCACAAGGAGACTTAAAAAGAATGGTGTCAATGCAGTTGGCTCATGATGTAGCGTTAGCTAAGATGTATGTGTGTGAGCAAAGATTATAAAAATTGAGGAACGCCTGATAGAATCATGTCTGTTAATTTCTCATTTCAGATCAGAAGTGAATGTTGATTAATTCTGCTGAGCATTTCAGTCAGCCAAAGAGCTCAAAAGAGGTGTTAAAATATGGAATATATATTATATATATAGATATATATATATATATATATATATATATATATATATATATTATAATAATTTTAATTGTTGTAAAAGGTTCATAGCCCCTTTTCATGCAGACCCAGACACAAGATTTGTAGTTTAAGCACTTTCGTGCATTTTTATTAATTACAGAAATAAAAGAAAATCAAAACAAAACAAAAACCTAACTCACACATGGAGTATTAACTAAAACTTTTACAGTCACTAACTTAGCAGAACTGGACAGCAAAGCTGTTTACCAGTCACCAAACACAAAACGGTACAACACAAACAAAAAGGTTTACACACTACCTTTTTTACAACACACAGGTTCACAATGACAGCCTCTTTCTTCACACAGACTGGAGACTGCTCTGAACAAACATTTCGGTCCTCTTAAATACCTGCCTGCTAATCTCAGGCAGGTGACACTAATTAAATCAGAAAACAAACCCTCAATTGTTCTGACCAAGACAAAAAACATATTTCTCGTTTTCCTACTGAGCAACCACCAGAACACTAGGGCAGCTGGGATATCAAAATCAACACTGTAGTACTGATACAAGATTTAGTTGCATTTCAATGTCATTGGAGGAGACAATGCTTGGTTGGTTTAACATCAATTCTTCCCACAGCTCTGAGCCCACCATACCGCTGCAGGAGGCAGTCAACGAAAACTCTGAATCCTTTTTGCACATTCCCTTGCCTGGAACATCCTCTTCACTATTTCTACATTTATTCAAATTGCTGTTACCTATACAAACAGCTTCATCTGAATCTGATTTTACAGAACTTGTGGCAAAATATTTTCGTAGCATACTGTCTGTTTTCACGCACCACCATTTTGTGAGAACTTGATAACTGTGAAGCTACAGTCAGAACATACTCATACATACCAACAGTCCCGACTTCCTAGCAAATGTCCCGCGTCCCATTGCATAGGAAGAAAGTCCCGCTATTTCCCCATAAAAAAAAAAAATTCTGCACAGAGTTAGTGAAAACCATGCGCTGTGCTCTTCGTGTAACTGACACACCTGCTGATCAATAACTTATTCAAAGGTAAGAACGCTTCATTGTGTCTATTTTTACTGTCATGATGGTCGTGTCATGTTGAGTGGATGGGGAGATACGCGTATTATATGATAATTAGTGTTTTTTGCGTATGTCAACTCCTATGTATATGATCTGACACCCCCCCCCCCCCCCCCCCCCCCCCCCCCCGAGACAAGCGCCCTGCTGAGTTTCCAAATGTTGGCAAGTATGCATACTTCCTTTGACTGTTTGATCAAATGCCACCTTTCAGATCATTATTTGTTGTTCCAGATTATGAATGTTTCTGAAGCTTTTTCTTTAGATTTTACCAGCACTTCACACCATTTTCAGTGAAAGCGGGTCTTTTAAACTCCTTGAAAAGTGTCTGCAAGGAAAGCAGAAAACTACATCTGCCTGCTTACTGTACTCTAAATATGAAAACAAGTTTTAATAATCTGATGAAAATGAATGATTTTGCTTACCAAAGACAGTTTTCAGACACACGGGATTTAGTTGCATTTCAATTCGAGGAGACAATGCTTGGCTGATTTAAGATCCATTCTTCCTGCTGATCCAAGTCCCATATAGATATTCGAATGTTTACAGTAAGAGTGCAGTTATATTTTTTTTGCAAATATACCTTATGAAATATGTTGAATTCCCTTGATTAAGTACAATAGTAAATGTGTGTTTAGAAGATTAATAGCACTGTGTAACAATTTTTTTTTTTTTTTTTTTGTTCCTGGGTAGTAAGTGTTATTTCCTAATTTCTTATGCCTCAAAAGTATAGAAAATGGCTATTACTCCCCACAAACTTTGCTTTTGTGACCAGGACAGTGATATTTCAAAATATCACCATTTCCAATGGGAAAATGGGCAAATGTGTGTCTTTTCGTTCACATAAAGTCAGAAAAAAACAACATATGAATCCAAATTAACATGTATTTATACTGAAGTAATACAAAAATGACTACAAAAGATTTAGAAGTGAGTAGTAATACAGTAAATACAGTATAATCGTAAATCTCGAAAAACTACTCGCTTCTAAATCTTTTGTAGTCATTTTTGTATTACTTTAGTATAAATACATGTTAATTTGGATTCATATGTTGTTTTTTACTGACTTTATGTGAACAAAAAGACACACATTTGCCCGTTTTCCCATTGGAAATAGTGATATTTTGAAATATCACTGTCCTGGTCACAAAAACAAAGTTTGTGGGGAATAATAGCCATTTTCTATACTTTTGAGGCATAAGCAATTAGGAAATAACACTTACTACCCAGGAACAAAAATTGTGTTATATAGTGTAGTCAGTATTAGTAATTGATTTAATAAGAACATAAGAACATAAGAACATAAGAAAGTTTACAAACGAGAGGAGGCCATTCGGCCCATCTTGCTCGTTTGGTTGTTAGTAGCTTATTGATCCCAAAATCTCATCAAGCAGCTTCTTGAAGGATCCCAGGGTGTCAGCTTCAATAACATTACTGGGGAGTTGATTCCAGACCCTCACAATTCTCTGTGTAAAAAAGTGTCTCCTATTTTCTGTTCTGAATGCCCCTTTTTCTAAACTCCATTTGTGACCCCTGGTCCTTGTTTCTTTTTTCAGGCTGAAAAAGTCCCTTGGGTCAACACTGTCAATACCTTTTAGAATTTTGAATGCTTGAATTAGGTCCCCACGTAGTCTTCTTTGTTCAAGACTGAACAGATTCAATTCTTTTAGCCTGTCTGCATATGACATGCCTTTTAAGCCCGGAATAATTCTGGTCGCTCTTCTTTGCACTCTTTCTAGAGCAGCAATATCTTTTTTATAGCGAGGTGACCAGAACTGAACACAATATTCAAGATGAGGTCTTACAAGTGCATTGTACAGTTTTAACATTACTTCCCTTGATTTAAATTCAACACTTTTCACAATGTATCCGAGCATCTTGTTAGCCTTTTTTATAGCTTCCCCACATTGCCTAGATGAAGACATTTCTGAGTCAACAAAAACTCCTAGGTCTTTTTCATAGATTCCTTCTCCAATTTCAATATCTCCCATATGATATTTATAATGTACATTTTTATTTCCTGCGTGCAGTACCTTACACTTTTCTCTATTAAATGTCATTTGCCATGTGTCTGCCCAGTTCTGAATCTTGTCTAGATCATTTTGAATGACCTTTGCTGCTGCAACAGTGTTTGCCACTCCTCCTACTTTTGTGTCGTCTGCAAATTTAACAAGTTTGCTTACTATACCAGAATCTAAATCATTAATGTAGATTAGGAATAGCAGAGGACCTAATACTGATCCCTGTGGTACACCGCTGGTTACCACACTCCATTCTGAGGTTTTTCCTCTAATCAGTACTTTCTGTTTTCTACATGTTAACCACTCCCTAATCCATGTACATGTGTTTCCTTGAATCCCAACTGCGTTCAGTTTGAGAATTAATCTTTTGTGCGGGACTTTGTCAAAAGCTTTCTGGAAATCTAAATAAACCATGTCATATGCTTTGCAATTATCCATTATCGATGTTGCATCCTCAAAAAAAATCAAGCAAGTTAGTTAGACACAATCTCCCTTTCCTAAAACCATGTTGACTGTCTCCCAGTACTGTTACCATATAGGTAATTTTCCATTTTGGATCTTATTATAGTTTCCATAAGTTTGCATATAATAGAAGTCAGGCTTACTGGTCTGTAGTTACCTGGTTCAGTTTTGTTTCCCTTTTTGTGGATCGGTATTACGTTTGCAATTTTCCAGTCTGTCGGTACCACCCCTGTGTCAAGAGACTGCTGCATGATCTTGGTTAGCGGTTTGTAAATTACTTTTTTCATTTCTTTGAGTACTACTGGGAGGATCTCATCCGGCCCAGGGGATTTGTTTATTTTAAGAGCTCCTAGTCCCTTTAACACTTCTGCCTCAGTTATGCTAAAGTTATTTAAAACTGGATAGGAACTGGATGACATGTGGGGCATGTTGTCAGTATCTTCCTTTGTAAAAACTTGTGAAAAGTAATCATTTAACATATTTGCTATTTTTTTTTCTTCCTCTACGATTTTGCCATTTGTATCTCTTAAACATTTAATCTCCTCTTTGAATGTTCTCTTGCTGTTGTAATATTGGAAAAACATTTTGGAATTGGTTTTAGCTCCCTTAGCAATGTTCATTTCTATTTCTCTCTTGGCCTTTCTAACTTCCTTTTTGACTTGCGTTTGCAGTTCCGTGTACTCTTTCTGCGTACTTTCTTTTCGGTCCTTTTTTAATGCTCTGTAAAGTGCCTTTTTTCGCTGAATATTTTTTTTAATTGATCTATTAAACCATTTTGGCAATTTAGTTTTACTTTTAGATTTGTCTACTTTAGGGATGTAATTGTTTTGCGCCTCTAGTACTACATTTTTGAAGAACAACCATCCTTCTTCTGTGGGTGTTTTCTCTATTTTACTCCAATCTACTTCTGTTTCATGCCTTCATAGTTTGCTTTTCTAAAATTGTAAACCTTAACTTTAGTCTTTACTTTTGGGGATTTAAAAAACACTTCAAATGAGACCATGTTATGGTCTGAGTTTGCCAGTGGTTCTCTGACCTCTGTTTTAGTTATTCTATCTTCGTTATTTGAAAAGACTAAATCAAGGCATGCCTCCCCTCTAGTGGGTGCCTTCACAAATTGTGTTAGGAAGCAGTCATTTGTCATTTCCACCATTTCTATTTCATCCTTCGCGCTACCCACCGGGTTTTCCCATTTTATTTGGGGGAAGTTGAAATCCCCCATTAGTATGGCTTCTCCTTTGCTACACACATTTCTAATGTCATTGTATAACAGATTATTGTGCTCACCGTCTGAATCTGGCGGTCTATAGCATGCTCCTATTATTATGCCTTTTGAATTTTTGTCTGTTATTCTGACCCATATTGATTCGGTTTTATTTTCTTTGTCCAGGTTTAACACCTGGGCTTCAAGACTGTTTCTTATGTACAGCGCTACCCCTCCTCCTCTTCTGTCCTGCCTGTCTTTCCTATACAGTGTATACCCACAAATATTATATTCGTCCCTATCACTCTCAGATAACCACGTTTCTGTAACACCTATCACATCATAGTTACCTGTTAGTGCAGTAGCTTCAAGTTCTAGAATTTTGTTTCTGATACTTCTAGCATTTAGATAAATACATTTAATGGTTGTCTTACCTGAGTTGTTGTTCTTGTTTTGATGCGGTCTCCCTTCTGTTTTTTTGTTGACTTCTCCCCCCTTCCTTTCTAGTTTAAATGCTTCCGAACCTGCTCGATAGGTGTGAAGTGATGGAAACGGTGTTTGAAATTGATGTAGATACTGCAGGACTGCAGAACAGATTAACGGATTTAAAGGTTTTAAAAAACAGTGCAGTTTGGTAGCCTTACTGTTTTTCTAATTTCCTTAAATGGTCATAACATGTTTTAAAGTACAAGCTAGTGCTATGTTATTGCTAGTGCTATGTGCTATGTTATATGTTATGCTACTTCATTTATTTGGCCGCCTTATGTTGGAAAAAAAACAATGTCAAATATAAATGTAGCATCCCCGAATGGTTTCGAGGTCTGTTTTGTGCTGTAAATTATTATACAGTAAAAGTTCTCAAAAAGACGCAGGAGAATTAAAATTGTGCTACTTTACAAAATCTTATCTGCAATCTTATAAATTACACAGGAAATAATCCTCTCTTCCTCACTTCCATGGACCACCAGGGAGACACCAAAAAGAAAAGTGTATCTCTATATGCACATCAATAAAAGGTAATTGATTTTGTTGGATGCTGTCAGTCAGTCAGGATAAGACCCATACTGAAATGTATTAGATTCTACTGTCAAGTACTGCTAAAGCAACACTTCTGAATACTCACTATGTTCAGTTAGTGATGAAGGCAGCCTTGGCGAGTATGCTTTAATTAAACATATTAATGAGTTTTTAAGCTCCATAATAAATAGCCTAAACATGTCCTTGAATATTTAAGACTACTATGCTGCCTACAATTTTTAATGCTGCCTCTCTCACTATTAACCAAGTCATCCTATCTGCAGAGACAAGCAATTAATTAATCAATTAAAAAATTGTCAGTGGACTATGAGAATGAAGAATATAGGCAATAAGTCTGTTCTTCTTTTGTGACTTTTTTGTTCTAAATAAAATTACTTGGCTTATTCTATTCAATTTATTAGTGGTATGTCATTTAAGAATCAATCACACTTAGAAATAAAGTTCCATGCTGGTAAACATCACCTATGTAATGACTATGGAAGAATGTAGTTCAGTTTATAATACACTGAAGTGATATTTGCCTGACTGGGCACATGTGTGAATGGAGCCAATGATATCAGCCATGTGAGATGTAGGATTGACAGTAACATGAAAATGATACAGTCACTGAAGCCCATTTCCATTCAGAACATAATGATGCTTGACCTAAAATCAGCAAATGTTAATTCACAAAACATAAAAATATGGAATTATTTAATGAACGTAAGAGACATTGAGTTTGTCCTGTTTAAACTGTACATACCTGCTGATCCATCTGCTGAAACATTCACTCTGCTTTCCCCTTTTCTGCAGTAACCCTCCTGTGCTCTGTCTCCATCTCTCTGGTCTCCTTATTGCATTCCAGGGCAGCCATTTTTGCAACATGCTCCTCTTTGAGCTTGCCTTCCAATCCCATCAGCTGTCCATTCAAAACACTTCAACCTTTGAGAAGATACATTTACTCTTTCAATAGGAATTATAGATTTAGCACCCCATCTAAAACAAGTAAAGCAAGTTTCCTCCTTTCTCATCAATTACGTTAGTACTGTCTGAATATACACCATTTTAATTACACAAAATAAATAGTTTTCAAACAACAAGGAGACAGATGCTTAGTATGAGCATATGGACTTTATGCCCAATTGACAAATCCCTTATCAGTGACTACGCACCAGAAGTAAAATTTATCATCAAATCTATGGTAGACCTTTGTTGCCAAGGTACTATCACAGGCTTGCACTATGTTATGTGAATGCAGATGTCAAAAAAAAACTCCCAGTCTGCATGTCACGCTGGTGAGGCAGCAACTCACAGACCGAAAGCTTGACATAAGGGATTCATAACACGTATGTTAGAAACATAAGTCCCCACCATACAACTGTAACACAAAATGGTGGCTACCATTATTACGAGAAATCGTAAGCAAATTAGCTATGTTTTATTACTACTATATTGCAGGAATTACACACTTGATAATAACCAGTAGAACACTGCATTAAAAGGAAAATATGAAATATTATCTAATCCTTGAACACAATTGAATGCTAGTTTTTATGTACGGTATGATGTTGTAATCAGATAATATTGAATGTTACTTTGTTATAATTATGTACAATAAGATTGAATGTAAGAACACAAAAGCATTAGTCACACACACTGCGGTAGACTTCACAACCATCTAGTCGCAGTGTGAGCCCAGACTGAGTGGAGCCAAGCTCTGTAGGATTTTGACCAATCAGAGAGTTTTGATAACGATGCCTTACATTCTATAGGTTTCCTGCTACATGGACTAGGGGTGGAACAAGGGCTATTTAACCCCGGGAAATGTGAATGAAATGTTGTACTGAGCTCAGTGCCTGGAGTCAGATCCAGGGATCCTTTGGATTCCTGTATTGAAGACTGTTATTTTGTGTACCTTTTACTATTTGAATAAAGCATTTTAGAAACCAAACAAGACAAAGATTTCCATTAAACGCAAGCATGCAAAGCAGAGTTCCGGAATCCAGCATTGTGATAAGGAGCAGCAGCAGTGGATCGAGCGTTTGTAAGCAGAGGAAGCAGCCAGCGTTTCCTGAGTTTGAGACATCACCTGTGGCTATGCAACTCGGCAGCAGCGGATCTAGCATGGAAGCAGAGTGAACAGCCAGCAATTCTTGAGTCGGAGATAGATTGGGTAGCAACGCAACTCATCGGCACCATTCCTGAGTCAGAGACGGAGGGCAGCAGATCCTGAGTTGGAGACCGAGCGATGCCAATGCGGTTCTCATTAGCAATACAACACATAACACAATAAGCAGCAGATCCAGTGTGTGCGCGTTGAGGAAGTAATTCCACAGATGGAACGAAGGCGGGCCCCGAGTCAGAGATGGCGCAAACTTAAATGGTTTAGAAAATATTAGCAGCTGTAGTGTAGTAGTGGTAGCCGTGGCAGTGGTAGCGGATTTGCGAATCCATACAAGCTACTCTCAGGGGAATGCTTAATGCAAATACAGCTATGAGCAGATGCAAGTCTAGATTTTTTAAAATTGTTTTTTGTATTGTGAACCCATTGACAGAACTGATGAACTGATTGACAGTTTGCGAGAAGTGCACATTCATGAGATGGGCATGCCCAGCTACAAAAAGTCTGTGCAAGGTGATTTCAATTGTGCCACCCAGACTGCAGCATTTTCGGAGAGAAATGATTAACAGAAAGTGTATATATAAACTCCATGCACCAGCAATCAGCTCGTCTGAGTTCCCCCTCATCTAAGTAACCACCAGGGCTTTTGTTGATCATCACTTTTTACATTTTTTAAATTTTTTATTTTTTATTTAAGTGAAACAGAAGTTTTTAACAACAAAGCCAAGCACAAATGTATCAGAGGCTCTGATCAAAGTGAATGGCTATCTTTGTGATCTGAAGCACTGTGGTGTAATTAGCTGAAGTAGCCACATCTGTCTTCTGTAGCACAAGCCTTAGGTGCCATTTGACAGTTCAAAGGGTTTTTATGACTTTTGTTATGGAGTAATTTTATATAATCAAATACTGTTTTAAATTGCTTTACAGTCATGCTTCAATCATGAACACTCGATATTCCTACATTTAGAAATACTAAAAGAAATTAATAAAATGTGGCAGGGGATATATTCCTCTAGAAGCAGTTCCTATATAGCAAGTCAACACACTTGAAGCCTCAGTGACAACAAAAACATCACAAATCACCAAGCATCATCGTTTTATATATATATAGATAGATAGATAGATAGATAGATAGATAGATAGATAGATAGATAGATAGATAGATAGATACACAGGCTCTCACGGGTTCTTCTCCCTTCAAAGTTACGACCCAACACACAGGATTGAACTTAATAGCGCTCACGCGCACTTTTAATAAACACAAAATTAAACAAAACAAACAAACACCTAGCTGCTACTCGGAGCACTAACTAAACACCAGCAGATCCCTAACTAACACACAGGACGGCTAGGTTGTTTACCTGACCCGAACATAAAACTTTCACAGGCTTCACACAATACAACGCTTGTATTTTGAAACACTGTCCCAAGTATTATGGTTATTACCATATATATCTATATATATATATATACACACACACACACACACACACACACACACACACACACACACACAAATATATGCCCCTCGCTATACTGCAGATTCGTATATATCGCGGTCCTGGAGTTGGCTCCCAATTTTTACTGTGAAAAGTTGTGTATGTCTTGGCTGCAATATACATATGCACTTAGAATTAAAAACAAAGCATTAATATTGTACTGTTGTAATGTACACACGTATTGCACAATAACACAATGCAAATTAAATATTACTGGTTTTTATTTTAGTCAAATAAGTGTTTACATGTGGCAGCAATGCATTAGCAAAGCCAGAAGGCAGTGACATCAGCTCCCTAGCAACAAGCCTCTTATGTTGTTGTTGGGAATGGATTCTTTCAATGCAATGGATTTGTGCATTTTAGAAAGAAGAAGAAGACTCGTGAAATGAATTGGAGACTGTACAAATTAAAACGGTGTGCTGCTTTTTATAAGAAAAAATTAGAAAAAGCAGGTTGCATAGAGGATTTATACTGGACCCTGATGCACCCAATAAAATGAGGGAGTGGTTATACAGTATTTATTTGTTAGCCTATTTGTTTTTCTATGGGTCTCTCGCTATATCGCAGCCCTCGATATATATAGCGGATTTATATTGGACCCCGACACCCATGATATATATTGAGTGGGTGGTTGTGACAGAAATACAATGAATCTTGGTTGTAGTTGCCCCTCCCGACCTGTGAGGGTGTTAAGCAGATAGGACAGAGTTTTTTTAACGAGCTGGCCTGACAGTTGTTTCCCCAAGTAGGGAATTCGGTCAGTCAAACAATGTAGCAGCCGCAGATTATAAAGACAGCTGCAATCGTTTACCAAGGGGTCATGTGTACTAACATATAAGGGGGGGCGAAGAATCGTAATCTGTTCCTTGGCTTTGGTTTGTGTTTAAAACCTGTAAGGACTGGTGAGAGTACCTGTGATAACATTGAGAGTGTTTGTTTGTTTGTCTTGTCTATAATTGTTACTTGTGTTTTCATACATGGCTAACACGTTCCAAAGCTGTCGCTAAGGGCCAGCATTGAACCTGGAACAGCACTACACTATTGTCACTCTATAAACTGTATCACCCACCATGAGCACTATAGTGTGCATCCAGGACTGGTGACAGTGATTGTATATTATGGGAGAGATACCCGTGTTTATTGTTTAGGGATGAAATCACTGTTACTGTCCTACGACTCTTACGTCTTTTACCAGAGCTTATTATTTGGTCGCCAGACCAGGATTACAATAATAAGAATACCCGTTTCCATACTGGATTACAAATCTCTGTCTTATTTATTCCTGCACTGCATTATCTCTGCACCTGTTAATAATCAGCAGCCACTTTACCACATTGGTGTCTTTTCTTAAAAATCCAATAGGGTTTATATTAACCAATTCCAATTCCATGTCTTTTTAAAATGGTGTATAAATTAGACAAACAGTGAGTAATTAAGATTCACGGTATGTGAAAATGTAAGTGAACCCCTGGTTTTATCAGCTCAATTAAGGGGATAATTAGAATCAGTTGTTTAAATAATTAGGTAGATCTTCAGGGGTGAGTTTGGGAGGCCCCATCCTATTTAGCTATCCAAGAAAAAATCAGAAAAGTTTGCCAAAGAGCACATAGATGATCCTCAAGACTTCGGGAACAATGTTCTCTGGACAGATGAGTCAAAGGTAGAATTTTTTGGCCTCAATGAGAAACGTTATGTTTGGCAAAAACCAAACACTGCGTTCGAACACAAGAACCTCATCCCAACCATCAAACATGGTGGTGGGAGTGTGGTGGTTTGGGGCTGCTTTGCTGCCTCAGGACCTGGAAGGTTTGCCATCATTGACACAACCATGAATTCTGAATTGTATCAGAAGGTTCTAAAGGAGAATGTCAGGCCATCCGTCCATGAGCTGAAGCTGAACCGAAAGTAGGTCATGCAGCAATACAATCAATCTACAATACAAGCAGAGCTACAAAAGAATTGCTGTAGAAGAAGAAATTCTGCATTTTAGAATGGCGTAGTCAAAGTCCAGACCTAAACCCCATCAAAATATTGTGACAGAACCTGAAGCGAGCTGTCCATGCAAGGAAGCCCTCAAATGTCACAGAGTTGAAGCAGTTCTGTAAGTGGGAATGAGCCAAAATCCCTCAAAACCGATGTAAGAGACTGACCAACAGTTACAGGAGATGCTTATTTTAAGTCACAGAATCTTTTCATCTCTTTTGAATTGACTCCATGAATATCTGTGCTTTCTGTTACAAACATATTCATTGAGCTGTACTGAGGCCTTGTCTGAAGTCAGTTTGAATATTGTGCTTATATTATTGTATCGGAACTATACGTTTCTTGTATATAGTGTTTTTGAGTCAAAAAACAGTTGTCAGCTTAATTTTTTCACTATACACAAACCTGCAATCTTTCCACAGGTTGTTAGGAAGCAATGCCATAACATCTTTTCTGTCTTCTAAACTTTCCGGCATTCAGATTTTAGTTTTTTCAAGCAGGTAAAAATGACAGAAGATCTTATTCTATGGCAACTACCACATTTTATCCATCTGCTTGTGTTGTTCACAGTGACAAAAACATTGATATACTTCAGGATAGGCAAATATTTCAAATACAATGCTTTAGATAAGCTGCTGCATCCTGGTTGCTTTGTGGCACCCGGCCACTGGAATGAGTTTGAAGACACGAAGTGATTAGGCAGCTACTTTACATCCATAGCACTGTCTCTGGAATATCTTTATATTTCAAAATGAGTTATAAAATACAAGCTCAGAACCAAAACATCATCAACAGAATTCAAGGGGGGTGCTCACGAGACAATACTACTTGTGCCAAAAAATATGAAGGGTTTTAAAACCTCAGACCACACTCATTAATATAATGCAAATAATACTGATAACATTCATACTCCTCATGCTGAAACCCTAAACCCACTGTAAACAGGAAGGCTGAGCTGATTGGGAGGTCCTGGCTGGGGGTGTGGGGGGGGGGGGGCGTGTCCGTGGAGCTTACGACTGTTACAATGGCTACAGAGATGTGCCCTGAGAGAAACCCCGTGTTCGTGCACACCGAGGAGAAGAGCAACCAATCCAGAGGAGAGAACTACTGTAGGAAACCCTTCCACTCCATGACGGTGCTCTTGAAGGCCTTGCCTAGGCAAGGCCGTCGGAAGAGGCCAGAGTCAGCGGGGGAACGTTGGGACTTGGCTAGTTTAGTTAGGGGATTTGATCCCAACAGCAGTATAGCAAGGATTTCATAGGGTAGGTTCCTGGAGCGGGGCGTCTCTTTTAGTGGGACTAACGCTCGCCATGTGTGGCAAACATTTATTTTTAGCTTTGTTTTCTTTATTAAATCCAGCGCTATGATTATCATTGTTGATACCCTAGGATCGGAGGCTGTGTTGATATTCAATCTGTGCACCTGTGCGGTGTGTTAGCACCCACTGCTCTATGTCAGATTCAGTATTATTCAGTGACGACCCACGTATGTAGCATTGTCCTTTACACACAATTACAAAACAACAACTGAGCATCCTGCACAGTGATACTCCATTCCATCTTAGTAAGCAGTTAGTTGATAATTCTGTATCTTGTTGTTAAAGGGCAAGGTTATTTTTCGTCATTAAAAAGCAGCTGCTTACTGGGGAACTAAGTAATAACAGTTAATGTAACCTTGCCTCCTACCACCTTTACATTGCTCAGTACATGTTATTACAAGAAATTCTACCCTTCTTATTTACGAACAGCCTCTACTTTCCCGGTGCCCAAGCACGCATTTTTACAGCACGATACCTTTTGGGAAATCAATGCTAAATCCCTTTTAAATTGGTCAAATTAAACTGGAGCATTGAATGTGTTCATAATGAAAAACAGCCTGATATTTATTTCAATAAATATTGAAACCTGAATAATGCATTTTTCATTCTACATGTTCAAGATCAGACATCAGCTAAGAGTACATTAACAGAACACAATGTACAATTGAATTATCTGCACAGAAAAAATACAGAAATTGGAACTCAGATGATTCTTATGCTGTTTATTATTTGGCAACAGCACAGTAATATATGTGTTTTTCTTTTGCTCACACAACAAGTACAATACATTTCTTTGGCTCTTTTTTAACCTCTGTTTCTCACCCCTTCCGTTTGAAAACTATTGCTACTTTCCAGATCTGAATGCGGCCGATATCGACGAAAGATATTTATTTTCCAGACCTTAATGTGGATGTGAAACAGTATGAGGAATAATTGGTTCTAAAATATTGATATTCAGAGTTCATAAAATGTTCTTCATTAATTAAATCATTCCCATAAAATGTTACCAAATTGAATCACAAGTGGAAGAGCAGTCCTCAAGTACAGATACAAATGAAAAAGATGTACAGACAGATCCACTATCCCCCTGTTGCTGGAGATATGCATCGCCTGTTAAAGGTAAAAGGACCTTTCAGTGCACTGTAGGGATGGGCATTTCTGTATATTTTAATAATCGTATGCACATAATTTACTAAACAATTAAACAACTACACTATTAAACTTTACATCAAAGTGCCACTGGTTAACATGTTGTGGTTAGGTTTGTTGTCATAATAAGAAAAGGCAGGGTCAAGTGGATTTTTTTCACAAATAACAGGGCTGCTATCATTGCATACTATTTCTGTTGTAAAAATATGTATAGAAGCAGGTAATGAGGGTCATACTGTTGAACCGTTTATATGGACCCAAGATTACTAATTCAACAACGAAAAATGCATTTATGACTATAAACTGCAGGAGGGAAGAACAATCTTTGTGATTCTTTTTGGTTTTTTTAGACAGGTAAGAGGGAAAACAAAAATAGTACGCTTAAGTTTTTATGTACCAGTATTTGAAGGCTTTGATAGAACCTACAGGGAGGATTGAGTTCCTGCTACTTATTACTGCTTCAAGTTCTCTCTCCAAGATTCTATTTGTTTAGTTTTAGAAAAAAAAATAGCAAGAAAGCCATCTTGGGGATACTGGGTAAGGTATAATAAACATTGGTCTAGCTGCCTATATGATACAGAAGCCTGTAACTAGGCTTTGAGTAACAGCATTTTTGTTAAAGGCTGCTAAGTTGATCATGTTTTTGTATATGACAATTCAAATATTGATTTTCTTAATTATAAACTTATTTATGATTTATATATATATATATATATATATATATATATATATATATATATATATATATATATATATATAATATATATATATATATATATATATAACATTGTTACATTTTTTGTTTGAGTTTTTTACATTTTTTGGCTGGTTTAAAAAACACAGTTTGGCTGGTTACTTCCAAAATGTTGTGGGGTGTTGCCCTTGATTAACCTCCCCAAGCTAGGTCAGAGACAGAGAAAAAACATGGACACACATTCCAGCCCACCAGCACCTCATTCTCCCCCTTCACAAGCACTAAGCCAGTTATAAGGGCAGTCATTCAGTCCAATCCCTGGGTCTCTGCACTGAGCGATATACAAAGCAGCTTTATAGGTACACAGTCATAGGATGAACTTTTTTGCCATCTTCTTTGTCAGCATTTTTACTAAAAAAAATTGTTAGCCTTCTTAAAGTATTAATGTAGTTTGTAAATTAAAGTTCTTAATGTTCTCTTTGGTGCAACACAAGGATGACTGTTATCAGAGATGCCAATTCAGTGTACCATCAAAAGTGGCACGTAGGGAATTGGACACTGACTTTTTGTTCCTAGTGCCTATTCAATATCAAGGCATAGAAAGATTAACTTGATTTCTCTAAGGAAAAGACATTGCTTTGTTGGTGCCCAGGCAGCAACATTAGAGCGGTCAGGCGTCATATAAGCATTTTCATAACAAATCAGTAAAGATTCTTAAGTTAATTCTTAAGTCAATGTTCTGCCTTCCAGCTTGACTACAAAAGTGATGCTTAACATTAAACTACAACATGAAATTTGATCACAGAATGAAAAAAGTCCCTTTTTTTCACAGATCCCAATAAGCACCCATCTCAGACTACCTCAATTAAGGTAATTAGTCCACGATGACTGCATATCGAGATCTGTGAAACCAGTAATGACCTGCTTCCTCCTCTTGTTAATGATAATGTGAATGATTAGAGTGAATGACAGAAAACCAGTTTGCTGAAAGTGACTTTGGCATAAGTGGAGTTGCTAAGGCAACAACCCACTTGGCCTTAGGCTTAGAATATTGAGTGATATGTTAGGTGCAAGAAGGTATGAGAAAGGAGACCTATAGTAAAGAATTAACCACAGTAACCTTGTAAAACGACACAAAAATAGGAGGAGTGGTAAACACTGTAGAAGCAGCAAAGGTCATTCAAAATGATCTATACAGCATTCAGAACAGGGCAAACACGTGGCAAATTACATTTAATATAGAAAAGTGTAAGGAACTGTACGCAGACGATAAAAATGTGCATTATAAATACCATATGGGAGATACTGAAATTGAAGAAGGAATCTATGTAAAAGAGCTAAGCTATAAAAAAAAAAAAAATTGGTCAACAAAATGCTCTGATATATAGTAAAAAGTGTTGAATTGAAATCAACGGAAGTAATATTAAAACTTTACAATGCATTAGTAAGACCTCATCTAGAATATTGTGTTCAGTTCTGATCACCTCCCTACAAAAATGATATTTCTGCTCTAATAAGAGTGCAAAGAAGAGATACCAGAATTATTAGACAGGCTAAAATAATTGAATCTATTCAGTCTTGAACAAAGAGGATTATGCGGCGATCTGATTCAAGCATTCAAAATTCTAAAAGGTATTGACAATGTTGACCCAAGGGACTTTTTCGACCTAAAAAAAGAAACAAGGACCAGGGGTCACAAATGGAGATTAGATCAAGGGGCATTCAGAACAGAAAATAGGTGGCACTTTTTTACACAGAATATTGTGGGAGTCTGGAACCAACTCTCCAGTAATGTTGTTGAAGCTGACACTCTGGGATCCTTCAAGAAGCTGCTTGATGAGATTCTGGGATCAATAAGCTACTAACAACCAAACAAGCAAGATGGGCCAAATGGCCTCCTCTCATGTGTAACCTTTCTTATGTTCTTCTTATGTTCTTAAACAAGAGTATGTTGCTGTTGGTTGCACCTGAGTGAGTAAAAGCTGAATAACTGATTCTACTGCTGAAAACTTTACCTAGTAAGATAACAGAAACAAAATACAGTCATATAGGCTCTGAGTTTACTAGAGTATAAATATCAGGCATAGAGGCATACACAGACAAAAGAATTTCCCATACCTCCAGATCATCAAGAACGCTGGTGTAGCATCTGAGGCTGTCTACCAGGAAGATAACCTGATCAATTATGGCAAGCCAGCTTATCATTTAGAGATATGTATCTGAAATTAATTTATAGATATATAAATATTTAAAGATGTTTGTAACAGGGCAAGCAGCCCTGTACAGTATTTATTTTTAGAACGGGGTCTCCCCCTCCGCCCGTTATTTAGTATTTGTTTGTTTATTTATTTATTGACATTGACGGCGTGTTATTGTTTATTTTGTATGTATCTGATGGCGAAGTGCCGTGTGTTTTTGTTGTTGTTTTGTTTGTTACAACGTGTTCTGGCAGAGGCGAGGTTAGTAAACTCTGCCAGGAATGATTAAAAATCTTGTGCAGAAGGTGACCATCTCCCAAATTAATTAATTGATTAATTTGTTGCTAATCAGGAGATGGTCACCTGCATAAAAGCCTGCAGCGCTCTGACCTCAGGGTGGGGTGTTCGAGAGGCGGAACAAAAGTCAGCGAGGAGAGATTAATTTAAAAAATGAAAAGCACAGATTCTAGGAACAGTGACAGCAACTACCCAGCCTGACCTAAGATCTTATTATTTTGTGTTTGTGATTTATTTTTGTTTGAATATTTATTTTCGCTCTGTGAGCAGTGTTTTGTGTTTAAATATTTGATTTATTTTTTGTCTTAAATAAACGGCGCGCACTGCGCCTTTGAACAGCAGTACCTTGTTTGTGTTTTTTCTGCTTCTGGCCTGACGCCACTTGCCAGCCTGTCATAGTTCATGTCAGAAGTGAGATCGCACCTCTGGAGACGTGGAGTAGGAGTGTAGGATCATGAGGTTGCCTGCTGCTCCGCATCGTCTGGGGTTGCCTGCTGCTCCGCATCGCCTGGGGTTGCCTGCTGCTCCGCATCGTCTGGGGCTGCCTGCTGCTCCGCAGTGCCTGGGGAGCCACCGGTTACAGCGTACGAGGGAGAAGTGGAGCTCCTGCTGCTGCCTTCATGGCCAGGGGCTCCCCTCCGGAGTTCGCCTCCCGAGGGTCCACTGCTGCCGTCGCCCGGGGATGACATGCCCACACCGCCTGGGGATGACGCCTGCCTGTTGTCGCCCAGGGATGCCACTCCCGCGCTGCCCAGTGGTGATGTCTGCCTGCTGCGCATATGGGGGGAGGTGTGTGACAGGGTTCAGCCTGTCTTTGTGTGTTTTTGTGGTGTTTAGAGTGAATGTGAGTCTGCTGTGTGGATCTGAGTTAATGAGTTTGTGTGAGGAATGTCTGAAAGGTGCTGCAACTGATGAGGTGTGGATTGCCCAATTAGCTGCAGCACCTGTATAAAAGGGAGTGGTTGGGAGTGTTAGTTGGTGAGTGTTTGTGTGAAATGACCTGTGTGAGAAAGTGAGTGGTTTATTGGTGTATATTTTCTATATAGAACTTGTTGTTAATAGTGTTTGATGTTTGTTTTGTTTTTTTATTTGGCCATCGTGCATTTTGTTTTGTGTATTTTCTTTAATTAAAGTATTTTATTTTCCCTGCACTTCCTGACTCTGAGTCTCCTTACCCCACCAGCCTGTCATAATGTCTCTAAATTATTTCCAGGTATTTCTAATTTATATTTTGGTGTAAGGCAAGCCACATTATAATTTAGAGATGTCTTTAAATGAAAAGGAAGTAATTTAGAGATGTCTTGAAATTACTTAGAGGTATTATCATTTAATGAAGCAATTTAGAGATATCTTGAAATAATTTAAAGATATCTCTAAATGACAGTTTGGAATACAGTGCTATCAAAAACCACATAGTTTACGATTGAAAGAGAAATCAACTTGAAATATCTCCATTTCATTTTTAGATATCTCCAGTTGATTTACAGATATCTTAAAACAAAACATTTAAAGATATCTGTAATTCACTGTCCCCTATGGTTATGCATAGAGAGAGACGGGGGCCCTCTGGGAGTAGACGCGCTTGCTCACCCCTGGCCACAGAGGCTATTGTATGCATTCCCTCCTATACCATTATTAACCCTGACACTAGAGAGGATCAGGGTAGAGAGAGCACAGGTTTTCCTGGTTGCACCCAGATGGCTGAGACGCCCCTGGTTTGTTCTCCTCTTCGACATTTTGTCGGATCAGCTGTGGCAGCTCCCACTGCGCAAGGACCTCAGGACCTGAGCCAAGCGGAGGGGCTATTATGGCACCCAAACCCAGCCCAGCTCCAACTCTGGGTCTGGTCGTTGAACAGAGCCATCTATTTAGACAAGGTTTGCCAGATGCAATAGTAGAGACACTACAGTCTGCTAGGGTGCCGAGCACTAGAGCCCAGTACTCATATAAATGTAAAGTTTTCCAAGATTGGTGCGTTGCCAAAGGTCACAATCCTGTGACTTGCCTGAATGAGACGATATTAACCTTCTTACAACACCTGTTTGAAAATCAGCGTCCACTTTGAAGGTACACCTGGCAGCAATATCAGTGTGCCATGACAAAATTGACTCGGTGTCCCCTGGGGCACATTTCCTGGCAGTGCAATTTCTTAAAGAGGCTCGGAGGCTTCGTCCTCCCATGAAAAGTATGGTCCCCAAGTGGGATCTAGAACTGGTAATGGGGACCCTTATGGGTCCGTGTGGCAAAGTGGTTGGTAAGGGGAACAGGTGTAGCGGTGATGCGGTGCAGGTGTGATGAACAGTCAACAGTGATTCAGTGAACAAGTGTTTATTTGTGCTATTTCCAGGTCTGGCGACTGTCAAATAATAAATCCCCGGCAGTACACAACAATGTGTAAAGCGCGGGGATGGTGAAGAACACAGTACAGTCTCAAACACAAACAAAGGCACGGTCACCAGTCCTGGGTGATATTCAAACGTGCAGGTGCTCTGTGCAGTGGTGCTCAGGCTAGTGCTTTATGTGGCAACCGCTCCGGAGGTGTGTGTTAACTGTCTAGTGGTGCAAAAAAGACAGACAATTATAAACAAAGACAACACACAACACGTAATACACTCTGAGAGCTCCTCTCTCAGTCCTTCTCTCCTCACGTTACCCAAACGAAGGAAAAGATCAGCGTTACCCTGGCCCCTATATGTAATCCTGCATGATATCTAGGTAAACGGTTGCAGCTGCCTTATTACTTGCAGCTGTCTCTCGTTTACCTTTCAAATCAATACTGTCTTACAACAGAGTCTCGCTTCTTTCCAGGCTGACCCACTTCCCTGACCCGGAAACGAACTGTCAGGCCAGCCCTTCCAGATGCTTCTCCTCTCGTTCTTTAGCACCCTCACAGGTCAGGAGGAAGATTCATCACCAGAACTCATGTTTCCGTCACAGTCCCCCATTTGAGCCGATGGCATCAGCAAATCTGCGCCGTTTCATTAAAAGTGGCATTTTTAATAGCCATTATGTCTGCCAGACGAGTAAGTGAGCTTCATGCGCTGTCCATCACTGACACATGTATGGCTTTCACTGGAAGTGACTCGTGGGTAACATTAAGAACAAATCCATCCTTTTTGCCAAAGGTGGTATCCTCATTCCACATTAACCAAGCAATGGTTTTGGAAACTTTCAGACCTCCCACGCACGAGTCAGAAGAGAGCCGTAGACAACACATGCTATGCCCAGTTTGGGCTCTGCGCTGTTATTTGGATAGGATGGCATCCTGGAGACAGTCCAACCAGCTGTTTGTCTGCTGTGGGTCCTGCTCTAGAGGTCAGGCCCTATCGAAACAATGTCTAGCACACTGGGTGACAGATGCAATACACTTGGCGTATGAACAGACTCCCCGTTACTGGGGGATATTATGGCCCATTCTACCAGGGGCCAGGCAACTTCGTTGGCTTTCCTTCATGGCGCCTCCTTAGATGAATTATGCTGCTACATGGACAGGAAGTCAGATATTTGTGCATTTTTACCGCCTTGATATTACAAACCAAATGAGACCCTCTCTGGGCTCTAGAGTTTTGCAGGTGGCATGCCCTTAGGCATCATGTGGGCTCTGATGCTATCGCCGTGGGTCTGTACTGTTGGTAATCTGAAGCCACGACAGCTTTCGTACAGCTTTCCCATTTGGTAATGGTTGTCATTCGAATTGAAAGGGAACGTTAGGTTATTACCATAACCCTGGTTCCCTGAAAGAGAATGACAACCATTACCCTTTGAGGTCGTGTCCCCAGCTGACCTCTGTTTTCGAAAGAAAATGGTGATGTACTACTGCGAGGACGTCCCTCTACAACAGGAGGTGGGAGGGACTTCCCCCTCACAGCAGGGCCCTGATAGGGCAGCTTTTTTATATATGCTCAGTGACTGACGGTCAGAGAGGCTCTTCCCGTTCGCTAATGGGTGTCATGGTGTTCGTGATTTATTTTTGTTAATCTTTTTTATTTTGCTCTGTGAGCAGTGTTATTTTTGTTTGAATATTTTATTTATTTTTTTGTTATTTAATAAACGGCAGACGCCACACCTGTGAACTGCAGTACCTACCTGTCTGTTTTTGTTCCGCCTTCTGGCCTGACGTCACCGCAACGCCATTTCCTGCCACAATGGCCTTATTACTTGATCTTTGAACTGGTAATCATAGTTTAGAACCTGGCCCTCTGTGTCTACCACACCTATAAAAGCACTGATCAGCTGTTTTGGCAACACTAGTGGTTTTCCACTGTGAAAATGAACATATCAGTACTATATGATATTTCATTTTAAGAAGGTAATACACTACACCTGATATGTGATCTGAAATAAAACATAATACGATTGTAGAATAGGTATAGATGAGCAAAATAGAGTTACAACTCTCCCCCTATGTGAAAAACTTCATTCAAATATGATTTCAATCTAATTTGGGCAGAAAGACCTAATCTAGTAGTATATGGTGGCAGGCACTTTGTCAGGTGTGCAGAGGTAAACTTTGCGCAGACCTGAATTTATTGTTAATACTGATTAGCAGTGTCTCAGTGCATTATCTGTGGTTTAGTATGGGAAATTATGTCAAAATGTGCTGTGGTTTTTGAAAAAGGCTATCATGGTAAAACTATGGAATTTCCATAATTATCATTGGGGTTCACAAACTTGTTCTCGGCACTGTAGATGTGTTGCAGTTTAGACCATTTGATAGTCTTCCTTAACCAAACTAGTCAGCGAAGCCAGAACACAGGCACAACATATGCATCCTAGAAGACATACATTTACAACAGCACAGCAAATATGCTCTTAGCTAATGGAAAGGGATTACAGATCATTTTTAAAGGTTAATAATGATAAAGGAAATGAGCACTAGAGGATTGCTGTTTTATCATAAAAAAGGTAGTCAGGAGCCAAATGTAATACACTCTTCTATGAGAGCAATTTATACACTGCCTTGTGCTGGGAGTAACTCATTTATCATTTGGAAGGCAATGCATTTTTTATGATTATCTTGAGAAAACAGCCACTAATGGTAGCTTTCTCAAGAACACAGCTCCTGTGAACGTAACCACTTTACATTGACATGTCAAATGGATTCCCCTGAAATCTGTTAGTTTTATATCAAAGTAAAACGTTGCTGCTACTCAAGTTTTCGCTTATGTTGGAATATCCCAGGAAAAGAGTACTTTGAAAGGTTTAGTGCTCACTTGTTTGGGTTACATAACAGTACTCCAGAACAGTTGTGCAGATCAAAGAAGGCACAATGCTTATGATAAACTATATCTGATGGTGCAGGTGAAAACAGTGCACACTGCAATGGTCTGCTTTGCTTTTTTTCCTGGAAAATAGTAGGTTAAAAGATAACAGTCGCCAATTCAAATTATGTAAATGGTATTTAAATACAGTCACTGTTAAAGTTTTTAAAATAATTGAACTTAGTGAAAAGCAGTATCTCCAATGGTAATCAAGCGAGGGGAAAAAATCCATAATTCCAAATAATAATCCTGTTCCTTTTCATCACATACTAGAAACACAACCGACCTATTTACCTACATGGGTATTTGTCATTCCTTAGCTTTTCTGTATGTTTCCAAGAATAAATTAAGAATTAAAAAAACACCCATGTATGAATAAATAGAAAATGCCTGAAAGGACTTCAACTAAAAAATAAAAGAATTCTGTTTTCACTGCAAAAGAAAACAGTCATGTGGTTCAGTAGTTAATGTGTTTTCCACCATTCATGTTTTTGCCTCCTTTTATGAGAAGCCCAGTAAATTATTTAACAGACATACTGCATATGTTTGTTTTTTTTAATTAAAAACAAAATGCTTAGAGCATAAATAATGTCTTAAAGATTTATTATTGAGTATTGAAGAGATTCAAACCCATAGATTTCCATTTATATATATATATATATATATATATATATATATATATATATATATATATATATATATATATATATATATATATACATACACACACACACACACACACACACACACACACACACACACACACAGTGCCTTGCAAAGGTATTCAGACCCCTGACCAATTCTCTCATATTACTGAATTACAAATGGTACATTGAAATTTCGTTCTGTTTGATTTTTTTTTTTTTTAAAACACTGAAACTCAGAATCAATTATTGTAAGGTGACATTGGTTTTATGTTGGGAAATATTTTTACGAAAAATAAAAAACTGAAATATCTTGCTTGCATAAGTATTCAACCCCTGTGCTGTGGAAACTCCCAGTTTGCACCGATGAAAGAAATTGCCCTAACGAGGACACAATTACCTTACCATTGGCCTCCACCTGTGAACCATTAAAGGTGCTGTCACATTTTCTGGATAAAAACCCCACTGTTGAAGGTTCATTGGTAAGGCTGTGAATCTGAAGGAAAATGAAGACCAAACAACATTCTACAGAAGTTAAAGTAATACAAATGCATAGATTAGGGAAAGGGTACAAAATAATATCCAAGTGTTTGGATATTGCAATCGTTGTAAACGATTTCTCCTCCTCTCTCACGTTCTCCACTCACTGAACACCCAACCCCGAGTGGGTGAAAACATGCTGCTTTTATGCAGCTGTACCAAGACTCGATTGCTAATCAATCATTCAATTGGAGTCTCGGTACAACTGCACGTGAATTAATAAAGTGCAATTCCCTGTGCTCACATATTATTACTTTTTACTTGCACGTGAAGTGCTGTGCAATCCTTGTGCCTAAATACAATTATACATTTCTAAACACACGTGAAACACAGACCCGTTTACATCCCGTGTACCAATGCCTATACACCAACATTTAACGCACCACACGCAACATATAACAGAAAAATACACACAGGGGCTGGCACTTTGTTACAACCATTAAAGTTGCTGTCACATTTTCTGGATAAAAACCCCACTGTTGAAGGATCATTGGTAAGGATGTGAAACTGAAGGAAAATGAAGTCCAAAGAGCATTCTACAGAAGTTAGAGATAAAGTAATACAAATGCATAGATTAGGGAAAGGGTACAAAATAATATCCAAGTGTTTGGATATCCCAGCCCAGCCAATTGTGCACCACGCCCTGGGAGCTCCCGTCTTCGGTCGGCAAAGGAGTAGCCTGAACTCGAACTGGCGACGTCCAGACTATAGGGCACATCTTGCACTAGGTCGTCCAGACTATAGGGCACATCCTGCACTAGGTCGTCCAGACTATAGGGCACATCCTGCACTAGGCGAGTGCTTTTACTGGATGCGCCACTCTGGAGCCCTTTTGTAGGTTGTTTTTTTTTTTTTCTTTTTCATGGAGAAAGGGGTCAAGTCAACAAATTGAGTAACCATTACCAGTGTTTCTCCGGTGTTTATTGGCTATGCACTGGATAATGCAGCAATGTTTTCATTGCTCAAAACCTTATGATGCCAAGCATAATTAATTTGGGTAGACTTAATGCAAGAAGAGTCTGTTTCAATTCTACATGTCTCGATGCACTTTTCAAAGAACGCTTTACTTAACATGTGGCTAAGTGCAGAGGAGTCTAGATGTGTAAGTGTAACTGTTGGGAATTGCACTCAAATTCTTTATTGCACAGGCCAAACCCAGAATTTCATGATGTTCAATAATACTGAATAATGTAGGAATTCAAGCCTTCTAAAAATTAGCATAGTATCTGATGTTATTTACCATATTCTGACAAGGTATTTTCCCCACTCGATTTTCTGATGTGATAAACTATGAAGAGAAGTAGACAGACCAGGACAAAGGAGATGATGAATGCTACCGGAAATCCTACAAAATGTATGCTGTGGTGAGGGTGAATCTAAAAAAAGAACAGATCATCTGCACAGTGAACAGGTCAGAAGATAATATGCCACGCCAACGGAAGATAATAGCATTACAAGTGTCAGTAACTTGAAGATATAGGTCACCATACCTATATTCTCTGTAGGTCAAATGGATTGTGATATCCTCAAGAATTGCCTCAGTTCCTAATTGACATATTCTGCTCTTTTATAGTCGAGTCAGATTGTTGTGTGTGTGTTGTGTTACACTGCAGCCCAGGTCTTCGTTCCAACTATGTTCTACATTTTTTTAATGGAACAAAGTACACTTCCATCCAGGCTCTAAAATAGTTGAATATTTCATTGTATTTTCTAAAACTGGATTGAAATGGCTCTCCCAGACATCCCTTTACTGAACTGAATATACACTATTTTTTATTATAAATAAACTAGTTGATTAGAAACCCTGAAACACTGCAGATAACAATAATACACAGGTCAGACACAAATATGACAAGCATGACACCCATTTCTCAGCAGCTTCTGACTCGGGTTGTCTGAACACCAAGAAACTTCTCAGCATGACACAAGGAAACTATGGGTAGCCATGGAAACATAGTTGTTACATTACAATTTACAAGTTGACTTGAAGCATTGGGCCCTATTCTTAAAGTTGCAGTACATAAATTATTTAAAACCTTTTTTTTTTTTTCAAGATTGTTTCAAGCAACAGTTTAGAGGGATTTAATGA
The DNA here is from genome assembly GCF_017654505.1 of Polyodon spathula. Lineage (NCBI taxonomy): Eukaryota > Metazoa > Chordata > Actinopteri > Acipenseriformes > Polyodontidae > Polyodon > Polyodon spathula. The sequence goes on from NC_054534.1 coordinate 96,086,644, forward strand.
ATATTAAACTGTGATTAGAGCTGGTTGTTACCTAATAGAACTATATGTGGTTTAATAATAATAATAATAATAATAATAATAATAATAATAATAATAATAATAATAATAATAATAGTAACACAGCAGGGAGGGGGTTAATATCCTCCCTGCCAAAAATATCTGTGAATGCAGGTTTTGTTTATTTAATTTGTTTAATTATCACCTGCACCTGGGGATTATTGTAAATTAGAACTGGGTGCAGGGTATAAATAGTCAGCAGCCAGTCTACTCGAGGCTACTGAGTAGAAGGGAGCAGAAAGTGTGCTCTGTTCCTGAGCAGGCATATAAAACGTAAGTTTTGTGTTTAACCTGTGTGGTTATTTTTGTGTTTATGTTGCAGGTAAATGGTGTTTCCCCCCATGTGCTCGTCAGGGATCTGCAACAAATGTGTAGTCAGTGCTCCGAAGGAGTTAGGTGTTTGTTTGTTTTTGTTTATTTTGTTTATTTTTGTAATTAAAAGTGCGCGTCAGCGCTATTCATTCAAATCCTGTGTGTCTGGTCGTGGTTTGGAAGGGAAAAGAACTCGAGCGAGCCTGTGTGGCAAGTTGGCTTTCACAGAAGAAGAAGAAGAAGAAGAAGAACCGAGGGGAGAAGGAGCTTTTTCACAGAAAAGGTGGCGAATCATTGGAACAGGCTGCCGGACAAAGTTGTTGAAACAGACCATCGGATCTTTCAAGTATAGATTGGATGCTGTCATGAATAATACTGTATAACCCTCTCTGTGACCATAATAAAGCCATTAGCTAGCTGTCTGGAGGAAGTGTGGTCCGTTTAGCCACAGATTCCCTCCCAGAGGGTTCATTCACCCTACTAAACTGGTTAGGGTTTTTTTTTTGTTTGTTTGTTTGCCAGTTCTGAGTGCTAACGGACCACGCTGGCACCAAAGTGAGCAAGCATAGGTGGTCCACATGGCCTTTTCTCTTTCTAAAATTTCTTATGCACCCTACGGATTTCTCATTATTCTTCCAAAATTTCTTAAATCCAATTCTTAAAGTTTTACCTCATATTTTTATTTCATTTTTGAAGTTGTGGGTAATTCTAAAGTTCTGTACATCCCTTAGTTTAGTTACAACACCTTGCACAAATATCATAATTGTATACAATTGTATGTAATCCATACAGTTCTCCAAAGAAAGTTGTTGAACAAGCATAAAATGTTACTAGCGTGATACCTACAGTTATAGAATGCTGCCCTCTAGTGACTACTCTTAGGTGACATTCAAAACCACTTGAATAGTTTAGCAGTACTACCATTGCACATACACCCAATATAGATGTTTACCTTTCCAGTTGAATACTCCCACAGGGTAAAGTTTGCCAACAGAGGACCAAACAAATTGATGTTCTGAAAAGAAAAGAGAAAAAAACTTGAGGCGACATTATAAAACCACCACAAAATTTGACACAATTGTCAGACTAATAGGAATTGTGAATTTTAAAACGTGCAAGACAAACACGAGCAGCAAAAAAAAAAAGTTTATTGCACGATATAGCAAACATTTAAATAAATTTCTCAGTTTTCTTGCCTTGCATTCCTTATAATCTGTTACACATGCAATTCAACTTTCACCTCAGCAGTTTCTTTGAGATCAATCCTTTTACTGGCTGCAAAGCATTTCAGTTATAAGGGAAAGCAGCTGATTGGTTACTAATAGGAACAGAACATCCTGAGAAGGTCAGGACAGTTTCACTTCCCTAGTGCAAGACTATGTGAACCAAGGCTTGCAAACAGATTTCTTTATCAGACACCAGTAAAAGTATTTAGGAGGTAAAACAATAACAGGCTTCATGGAAAGCACAGCAATACACCTTAATTTAGCCTTGTGTAGTACCAGATGTCATGCTTTAAAAGTGAAACTACAGCAGATTTAAACCTATACAGTGAATAAAAGAGGTTGCGGATATTAGCTTGTGCACTGATAGTGTAAAGATTATTGCCAACATTGTCAAACAGGAAACACAGCAATAACGACCCATGATGTGGTATAAAACAGATTATAAAGTTATAAGTGTATGACCACATATCGCAAACTTCTGTGTTATACTTGTGTGATAAGAGCATTTATCACATACTAAAACGAGTTATAATTGTTGTTGTTCTGCTTATAACCACATACAGTCCAGTAGGTTTTCATCTGGGACATTTAAATTAGATCTTATATCACATTCTTACTTTAGTTGAATGGCTTTCAAACAATTTAGGTAGTTTTCCGAATTGAATTCTGCACAATTGGCCTTCACCAAATGTATCCACGCAAGTCATGTCTTTTTTTTCTATCGACACTTACAAAAGGGCTACTGGGTTTCAGGACCATATCAGAGCTGACACTTAGGTTTCAAGCTATAGATGGCCGTATTTGTATGACTGCTTGGTATTTACTATTCAACCTCCAAATCTATGTTACATGACAAACCAACAGAAAATTAATAAGTATTTTGTACTTTACCAGAATTTTCACACGAGCATCAGCATTGATGATGCAAAAAAACAACCAAGGACATGTCCTCGGTGCCCTAATAGCTAGTTACGGTGTAGTGTAAGAAAGTGGTTCCTCATCAGAATGTGGTACATGTACCAAAACTTGACTCATGTAATGTCAGAAAGGGAAATGCTGCCACATTGACAGTGGTAACCCTGTCACATTTTGGTACAGGTGCAATCAACTACGATGTGATGGGTGTTTTGCTATTGTCAAACAGAGGTACATTTACCATTAATTATGTATTTTTTGCAAACTTAAACTGGAGACATACAATAAATTTCTCTAAAAACAAAACAAAACAAAAAAAAAAAACCTGACTAACAATACAAAACGAGAAGTCCACCGCAAAGTTGCAGAAGTAAAAAAGTAACATGTATTGTATATGACAAATATTCATAAAGTATTTTCTTAATTGTGGAAAAATACGAAAAATGTAATTAAAACATATGTAAAATAGCGAAAACAGTATAACGTACCCTATTTTAATTTTAGTTGTTTAAGCACGAGCGACAAAGTGCAGTGCGCGTACCTTTAAAATAACACTACAACTGCAATGCTGGATTTTTTCTCTTGAAAACAATAAGTAAAATAAAAACACTAATTGCCTAAAAAAATAAATAAATAAATAAATAAATAAATAAGCTTTTTTGTTACATTGTTTCGGTAGCCGTTGTATAATGAAAAACAGTTCAGAGATGGGTACACAAATAAATTACACCAGTTATAATTAACGAGGCCAGTAAAGCGATAGTAAAAATGTATATGTAGTAAACAAGTATTTTTCTCTCATATTTTGTGGAATAAATGAGATTTGCCAAGAACGTTCCATTGTAAGTAAATGTGCACATCAAATAATGTAACAAACCCTCTCGATACCATTCATAATGTTTGTAACTGTTGTGCCGCTCGAAACAGTTCTACTGCAGTACTAGCAGCATCCTGAAATGTGATCACTCCCACTCCCAGCTCAAAATCATGCTTGAAACCTCCAGAAAGTGCCCATCCAGTTTATACTAAAAGACAACTGTCCAAAGAAATATATATGGCAATAATATGTTCAAAAAATAAAACAACGGTTTTGTTCAGTCACATGATTACATTTTCTTTTGTTTTGCAATGCAGTCCTTGACAACTTTCATGAAAACTTTAAATGCCCCGCCTCCATCACGCTCCTATTGGTGCTGGGCCACTAGCATTCTACGAGGTTGTACTAAAATCTGTGTTTTGACAGGTTGATGACCTATCAATCAAAGAAAAAAAAAAAACATCATTTTAACATTTCCCAAGCTTATTGGGGAGTGGGATCAGCTTTGTTGGTACAGTAGCTGTAGTTATATATATATTTTTTTTTCCTCGTACCGGTTCTTGTTACTTTAAAAGTAGTATTTACTTATTCTTCAGACGACATAGTGAATTTGTTGGAAAACATTCTAAACGCTGAAGGAATGTAGGGTGGCTAAAGTAGTTATTGAATTGCGCAGTAGTATTTGTTTTGTTTTGACATTGTTGCAGCACATTCGTGCGTGAACAGTATGCAGCTGGCCTCAGTCAGGCGTGCTTCGAAAACAAGACCTCGAAAGTACAATACTGAGCGGTGTGTTTTTAGTTTTAGTTTAAAGGTGTAAACCTTTAGCTATGAGTGACTCGGATATACTTTTCACATGTTCTAGTCATGTTTCTATCGGATTTGCCGAGTCCTTCCAAGTTTTTCCAGGGCTATTGGCGGTAGCCATAGTTATAGGGGTGATCATTGGAATCGGCGTAGCAGTTCTGTTGTACAGATTTGTACTGAAGCCAGCTGTGCTCGGGGAAAAGGTAGGTGCCTAACTTGATATTTTCGCTTTCAGGTGTTCCTTTTTATTATTTATATTTGTTTATTTATTTATTGTTCAATTTGAAAATACCTATCTATCTATCTATCTATCTATCTATCTATCTATCTATCTATCTATATATATATATATATATATATATATATATATATATATATATATATATATATATATATATATATATATATATATATATATATATATAATACACACACACGTTATCGATTGCGACATCATTTATACACTGGACCTTTATTTAAATTTTCATTCAGCTAAGTCGAAGACAAGAGGCCTATATGGTTTATTAACTTAACACTGTATTACTGACTCTGGATGTCGAACTGTCTGGCCCACGGAGTATAGGATATATCATATAGGAGTTTTGAGGTTTTACTGTATGTCTGTTGATCGGAACCTAATAAGGATTATTATTGGATTATTATTATTATTATTATTATTATTATTATTATTATTATTATTATTATTAATATGGTCTTATCAGCTAAGGTGAAGATAATAACGTTCCATGGCTATGAACCCAACAAAACTAGGCTTGTTAAAATTAAAAGCTTTTCACAGTGAATCGTTGGGCTTGTCAAGTGCTAGTGTGTGTGTGTGTGTGATATATATATATATATATATAATTTAGCTGAAAAGCCTTGTAACCATGAAACCCCCCCAGTTTCTAATGAGCCTAATGTTAACAATTATTCTGTGTGCCTCACTCAGCCCTAAATCCTGTAACCTAACATTATCATATGTGTCTGCCTATTGTAACACAAAACTCTTTAGGAAATAACTAATCTGTTTCTACTTGTTGCTGAAATATTAATTTTAAATTTCATTCAGTTTCAGGAATATGATTCAAAAAAACTTTTTGAGAACACAGACCTGGACAAAGAAGACAATCAAAGTGATTGTGCCAGTTTTGCCAAGAAGCAATCTAATAGCAATTTCATCAGTGATAAGGTGTGTATTTTATTGTTACCTGTATTCAACCTCAGTAGTGTTTACTGTGGTTTGCCATGGTGCAAATGTAACAAAATGCAATAAAGCAGGGGCTCCCAGAGACACGGGTATCCTGACAGAGTACCCCCACCCAATGGCAGGTAAGAAGTGTTAATTTTTCAAAGTTGTACAGTTCTGCTGTTTCTGCTTGGGGCTTTTGCTGCTTTCTACTTTGTACTAACAATACACTGTTTCATTTTTAGGAAAGAAAGCTTCCTTTAAACAGTGATGTTGCTGCTTTTGCTTTAAGGGCAAAAGTTGTCTATCCAATCAACCAAAGATACAGAGTAAGTTATTTTATCTTTTTTTTTTTTTTTTTTTTTTTTTTTTTTTATTTTAACAATTTGCATCCTTTTGAATGAGAAATGTATCTGTCATTGAAATATGAAACAAGTATAATTACTGAAACTGGATTAGCATAATTCAGTTATTACATTAAATAAGGCATGTCTTAACATTCTTTAACTGTGGGTCACATATCTAAAGATTTAACTTAGTTATGGGATTTATTTGTTTATTTATTTTTAAACAAAGTAGCTCCCCTATAAGCTCATGCTGAAAATGCAATACCTGTAAACTATACCAGAACCAAACTGTGAAAATGTTCAAACCAGACACTGTGAAATGTAAAAAATGATCATGATTGTGGGACTTTGCAGTTTTAAAATTGTTATTTGTAATGGTCATGTCATGTGTGTGTTTGTTTTTAGCTTTGGTGCTGTTAATTACACAGAGATATACACTGGCTCCAAGGTGATTACAATTAACAAAATGAGTCACAGCTTTACCCAGCTAGCCCTACAGTTAAAACCATAGCCTTTTTATGTTTACCACATGAACTTCATCACCTTGATTAACCAGACCAAATGTCACTGGGTAAAAGTATGCATTCATGAACAAGCTACTCTTCAAGAAATATGTTTTTTATTGTGTTGTCTTATGAATAGAGGTAATAATAATAATAATAATAATAATAATAATAATAATACTTTTTTTGTTTTTCTTTCCAATGCAGCCTTTGGCAGATGGAGCTTCCAATCCCTCACTACATGAGAACTCTAAGCTGGTAATCCTGCCCAATCAGATGCAGGAGGGTTCTACCTCATCCAGCCTTGAGTCACTAAGCCAAGATGATGAAGATGACAGTAGCCATTTTATATCTTCATCACCACTCCCTAAAGAATTTCAGAATGAAAAGGTTATGAAACTGACAAGGTTTCCAGAAACACTCATTTACACCAGGTACTAACTTGAATTGTAGGGATACACCTTATACATTATTATTATTATTATTATTATTTATTATTATTATTATTATTTTGTAAGTATCTGTATCTGTTTGAAGTGCAGAATTTTACAGCTTTATTTTCTTAGTTTTACTGCGACTATAAACTTGCTCTGGGATGAACACAGGATTTTCATGGTCGGATATTCGCTCGTTATTTAAATATTCATTTGAACATTCGGTCATTTTTCAAAAAGTAATAAAAGCCATTATATTGCTCTGAACACAGACAGAGACTGCATAGCAGCAGGGGGTGTGGCCATGGCGCCTGTGTGCGCTTTTATTTTATAGCAAGACCTTACAACATGTAACACGTTAAAATAAAAAATTAAAGAATACGTTGTGAAGGACTGACTTTACCCCAGTGAATTAACTACAAAACAAAGCATGCCAAATGGCTCTTCAAGTTAAACGTTGTTTTGTTAATTCCTGAAATAAATTGTCCATAATGTTGACACAGCATTTTATTTTATTTTTTTTTTTGTCATTCCTTGCCATTGCCGTTTCTTCACAGTACACAGTCGCCATAGACACGTTTTCATGAAGTAATAACACAAGGTTTACTTGTGCCTTTTTATAGCTGAACAAGTAAACAGACTGAAATTTAACTTTAAGCACTTCAAATAAAACAAATGTGGAAATGGTTCTCGTTTATTACATTCCACATAACAAAGTCACAACAAAAAATACATATATATGTGTGTGTGTGTGTATGTGTATATAAAAATCACAACACAACATTTTCAGGAAGTTGGGTAATGTTTAAGTGAGGCATTTCCAAATGACGTGTTTGCCTTTTTTTTTGTCCCATGAATAGGGCCCTACCAAATTCACGGTACATTTTCTTAAATTTCACGGTCATAATATTTTAGAAGTCTTAAATTTCACGGTGGTGTAACAAAGTGGCCTGTCCCTCACAGAGCCTGTTTCCTGGTTTCTCAGGACTAGTCTGTGGATTTTTGAAGCAGAACATCTGATTCTCCGGGCAACTTCTGTCTGACAGACCGCCTTCAGTCATGCTGATAGCAAGCAGAAAATCTTCATTATTCAGGCGGGGCGTGGTCATGTCATTCATTCATCATTCACTGTTCTCGCGTTAATTAAAATCACGTCTTTTCGAATGTCTATTGATACAGACTCTTAGTCGACTGATTTTGGCAATTTTAACTCAACTCAATTACCAAACACTGAGCACCTGGCATTTTTATGAAATCACATGACTTGAGCTCAGTATTGTGTTATCCCATGGAACAATACTACTCAAACAATCACCAAACCTATCTGCTCACTATTTAAAATGTAAATGACATTATGTATGTGCCCAATTAGGTATTAATGTTAAACTTACACCATTGCATTTTCATTGTGCATCAATATATACATTTTTGTAGGGTTGAATTTCAAGTAGAGGTGGTAAAGTTCAGTGCTCTTTCAGAATCACGTAGTCTGTGACACCTGCGACTTAATCCCAACCTTAGTTACCGGTAAATCTAAAACGGTATAGGTTGATCAAATCGATACCTAATATTTGGTTAAGTTGGTAAATTGGATAAAGTAACAACAAGTAGGATTAAGAGTTGAACAGCTCATTCAGATTAACATAATTGCGCCACTGTACCAGAAAATATATCCTTCTTAAGTAATCATCACTAATATGCATCTCTCCTTTCCAACATGTTTTTCTGCAGTTTTGATTCTCGGATAAGCCTTTACAACTTGGGCTTACAGAGTTTGGAGCAATTGGACACAGAACTGAGGGAAGAGAGACATATGGTATGGTGAATCCCGTACTCCCATGATGCTAAGTTTTTTACTTTCCAGTAAAAAGGAGATGTTTTATCATAAAATCTTTTTTTTTTTTTTAGCTTTTTCTTCAGGTGTTCAAAATTCTCCTGAATGACTGGTTTCATAAGGGGATCATTGATGAACCCTTTTACAGCAGTACTCTTTTATTGCAAGAAAAGGTGAGCGCTGCTCATTTTGAGTTTGTGAGTCCTACAATAAGTTTCTGGCTGATGGATCCGCAGAATAAAATGTCCTTTCTGGTTTGTGGGTTTGCTATATTGTTGAAACCCAAAATAGAGCTCTGTCTACAGTATAGCAAGTCTAAAACATTCATTATATCATGCCATGTCCACAGTATAATAGCAGCTACACTTACAAATCTGTTGAGTGTAAACCCCTGCACAGTAAATTCAAAACATGAAATCCCTTCACATACTAATAAAATTTCTGGCAATGGGAAAATGCAAGCCTCTAACTGTGAGTAAAACTGTAAATTATCCTTGATTCGCCCAGCGACTTCAGTGAAAAGCAGCAATGCTAGCTTTTATCTGAAATATATACAACAAAAAGGCAAGCTGAGGATGTATCAAGATATGTTATAACATAACTTCATCTAAAATAAATACAAATTTAAAAAAAAAATCATTATAAATAATTAGAAGTAAATATATAATATGTGTTGTTTTTTTTTTGTTTGTTTGTTTTGTTTTCCCAGGAATTAGGAGAGCTAAACAAGCAATTACATTTAAACCAGCCAGACATGGAAAGAGCTGGGGATCCTGATGCAAGCTATTGTACTTCTGAGGACATAGAGAAAATAGAAAAGCACTGTTTGGAAAATGGACTTCGAATGGTATCTATTGTAGTATACGTTTGTGATGAACTGTAAGCAAGTTTAGTCCAGCCATGTATTGTGTGTGTGTGTGTTTTCTTTTTGACAGAATGTATTTTTTACCTACAGTATGCATTGTAATTCATGATCTGGACCCATGTTTTTTCCACATACAATTCTTGGATTTCTCCATGAATGAAAACACAAAATGTATTACTAAGTTTCGATTTCTTGATTTCTACAGATAGCAGGTTTCAACAAACAGGTTGAAGGCGCTTGTCAACACTTACAAAACAAACCCACACTTACAAGTGAGGTAGTGAACAAGTTCATTGTGAAACTAACTGAGCATCTCTTGCACGTGGAGAGCCTCATGAATGAGACCCAGGGTATGCATATAATGGTATGTAAAAGTGGTCTGCAGTGTAATAATGACTCCATTTAGTGCGTCACTGTATATGTATTTTAAGTACAGTGTATATTCATTGAATTTCTGTGTTCATCATTTTGTCTTGTTTTTAAGAATATTGAAGAAAAACTCATTTGGTGGGAGTACATAGCAGGCACACTTCAGGCTCAGCTGTGGCTTGTACAACAGGAAGGAACTTGTCGACTAAAGGTTGCAGCAAAGGTCCTGGAGCATCTTACCAGTGATGGTGAACTTGCTTTTCAAGAAATGGAGAACATGCTATCGGATCTACAGTATAACTTCCAGGAGGAAATCAAGTTGTACACCAGTGGTAAGTAGTTCTATTTTATAATGTCAATGGCAACCTGATTAATTATTAGATTATATTAGATCCCATTAAATTTTTTCAGTCTCTCCATACACACTTTGAACAAGTGCTTTTTGAAAGCTAGTATGTTTGTTCAAAGTGTCTCTGTACTTTTCGAGCCAGCAAATTATTTTTGTTCATGTCTGTTTGTGTTTAGAGTGTACGAAGCACACCAAAGGCCTTGTTAATGAAATGGTCAAGAAGATGGATTCCAAAAAGAAGAAACTAAAAAAGAGACAAGAAAAGGAGAAAATGCGTGTCCAAGATAGTGTGCAGCAGATCTGTGATGCCATGGAGTTTGTGAATGTTGGTTTAAGTTCTGGGTTAAATAATAAAAGACTTGTTTCACCTGAATAATTAAGAGATAAAGCAGATGGGAATTCATTGACTTATGCCATACAAATATATATATATATATATATATATATATATATAATATATATTATATTATATATATATATATATGGGTGGTGTGTGTGTGTGTGTGTGTATATCTGTATATGTATATATCTATATTTGTGTATATCAATTAGACCCTGAGATTTTGTGCCAATCAGCTTGCAAATACTGATGGTGTTACCTTTTGGCAGTGCTGGCAAACCATACTTAATACTAAAATGTACTGTAAACTATTTAACAAAAATTTTGGTACAGTCCAGAAGGTCCATGCATTTACACGTTCCTCAAGTATAAATCAGCTGTACAGTTTCAAACCAGGTAATTGTGGTTTTGTTAGGTTGATATCATCCAAGCTTATCACTGAAGCATGTTTTCTCTGTGTAAATTTATGCCCTTAATGAAAAACAGAATTTATCATTTATATACACATACATCTTTTTTTTTTTTTTATTTGTAGGTAATTTTAATAAAGTTTGTGACATAAAAACTTCAGTTTTGTTTAAAATAAACATTGATATTTTGTTTGTTTTTTAGGCCTACCATAGTCTCTTGGCGAAGCAGAGGCAGGACTCTAGTGATATGGAGGGCGTGGAGGACATGAGAATCATTGATGGCATAACTGATTTGTGGAAGGTGGGAATTTAGTTTCATAGTATTTTTGGCAAATTAACACATAGCTTTGGGGTTTTAGTTGAAACCTGCGCTTTCTGTTGTCAAGTTCCCGAACTGTCTGGACAGCAAACACATTCACAAATGCATACATAACCCTCTTTTTAGACCAAGGCCGCGGCCCATCCAATAAAGTGGTTAGTACAGACACTCGAACTTTCCCTTGAAAGGGCCTTTTGGGGGGCTGGCTGTTTCCAATGACAGGTGGTATATAACCTTAAATTTAAATTGGAAAGTTGGAAATGTGTCATGCTGTATAATACAAATGAAGCTTGTCTCTGAGGTTCATTTCATACTATTAATTTTTGGTTGTTTAAGAGGCAGCATTCGTCTTGCTCCGAGAAGATGGAGAAAATGGTGAAAGAGATGTTCCTAGTAACCCTACCGAGCCGCACAGAATTGCCTATGAAAAAATGTGAACTGCTGAGGCAAGAAGCAAGGCAAGATTTAAGTGCTCATTTGCAAACTGAAGAAGCAAATCTAAAAGCCTATTTAAAACTTTTCAAAGATCAACTTGTACGGGGGAAACAGGTGAGCAGGATTAGTTTAAATCCATGAGTGTAGGTATGGTATAACATCTTACTGTTACTTTATACTGTATATTTTTCAGTATAACATCTTACTGTTTATATATTTTTTAAACTGTCAGTGTCATTGATAATTTAAATTTATTGTTCATTTAAAAATAAAAAAAGCTAAAAGCATTTTACATTACTAGTACTTTTTCTTAGGGGTAATCCTATGATAATCAAAGAAAGGAGGGAAGGTTGATGCTATCTGTGATTTCCCCAGTGCTGTAAAATGTTTTTTAAAATACAGATGTAAATTATCCTGGCAGAACAGTCTTAAATTAAATTGTACTGTACTGTGTGTTACACATACTACCTGTGTAGATCATACAACAGTCGTCATGCCAAGTGTTCAAGATAACTGACTTTGGGGAACTGGTCAAATTGCATGTATGTAAATATATGTATGTTAAATATTAGGTGGCATTATGAAACATTTGCAGTAAATGCATGTGACAAAGTGCCCACCCCTGTGTGTATTTTCTGTTATATGTTGCGTGTGATGTGTTAAATGCTGGTGTATTGTCATTGGTACAAGAGATATAAACGGGTCTGTGTTTCACGTGTGTTTAGGAAATGTATATTTGTATTTAGGCACGAGGATTGCACAGCACTTCACGTGCAAGTAAAAAGTAATATGTGATCACGGGGAATTGCAGTTTATTAATTCACGTGCAGCTGTACCGAGACTCCAACTGAATGATTGATTAGCAATCGAGTCTTGGTACAGCTGCATAAAAACAGCATGTTTTCACCCACTCGGGGTTGGGTGTTCGGTGAGTGGAGAACGGGAGAGAGAGGAGAAATTATTTACAATTGCTATTGCGTGCTAGTGAGACCAGCACGATGCTTGGTAATTTATCAACTCACCGTGTTTGTCAGTGTGTCTGTCCGTGCACCGTTTTGTTAAGTATGGTCTGTTTTTTGTTTGTCTCTTTTATTTTGGCGTAGAGTGCCGTGTCCTGTTTCTGTTTGTTTGTTCAACCCTTTTATTTTCAATAAAACAGCGCAAGCAAGCGTCGTCATCATTTCATTTCATCCGTCTTGTTTTGCGTATTCATTTCCTGGTTCTGACGCCACCCACTTCGGCCGTCTCTGTGACACATGGTGTCCTGCAAGGGATAACAGCGCCTCCAAGCGTCAGACCAGGAGAGGTGTTTTGTCAAAAAAAAAAAAACACAACAGCAACAACAAAAAAATAAAAACAAAAATAAAACATGGAAGGCTGCCAGGACCTGGAGGAGTTCCTCGGTGGTCTGGAGGACCAGGGCTGGTGCCTTGCCTGTGGGGAGTTCGGGCACCCGGTGGTGCGCTGCCCCTACCAGGAAGGAGAGGAGGAACTGGCGCAGGAGAAGGTGAGGAGGTGGCAGAGAAGGGGAAAGGGGAAGAGGAAGGCAGACATCCCACCGCTGTCTCCAGAGCCGCACCAGTCCCCTGCAAGTGAGGGAGAGCCGCACCAGTCTCCTGCAAGTGAGGGAGAGCCACACCAGTCTCCTGCAAGTGAGGGAGAGCCGCACCAGTCCCTGCAAGTGAGGGAGAGCCGCACCAGTACCCTGTAACAAGGGTAGACTACACGCCACTCCCACCTCCTTCGCCAGGAGACTACACGCCACTCCCATCTCCACCACCAGGAGACTACATGCCACCTCCACCGGCAGGCGCAGAGCAGCAGGAGCTGCCTCTGCCTCCGCCACCTCCACCGGCAGGCACAGAGCAGCAGGAGCTGCCTCTGCCTCCGCCACCTCCATCAGCAGGCGCAGAGCAGCAGCAGCTGCCTCTTCCTCCGCCACCTCCATCGGCAGGAGCAAAGCAGCAGGAGCTGCCTCTGCCTCCGCCACCAGCAGAGGGTGAATGCCTGCTGGTATCACTTCCCCCACCATCACGAGGAGAGGAGCTGGAGCTTTCTCTGCCTCCACCTCCATCAGGGGGAGAGGAGCAGGAGCTGCCTCTCCCTGCACCAGAAGGACCAGGACTAGATGCATGCGGTCCTCAGCAGCCCTTTTATAGGCTGCTGAGAGAAGCACTGGGAAGAACCGCCCGTCCGCAGTGGCCGAGACGAGGGCCAACACCCGCACCCCAGCTTGTCCTGACTCCCTGCCTCACTTCGCCCAAGGATGCCTGCCTCGCTTCGCCCAAGGATGCCTGCCACGCTTCGCCCAAGGATGCCTGTCTCGCTTCGCCCAAGGATACCTGCCTCGCTTCGCCGTGGGGTTGCCCGCCGCTCAGCATCGCCCGGGGTTGCCCGCCTCTCAGCATCGCCCGGGGTTGCCCGCCGCTCAGCATCGCCCGGGGTTGCCCGCCGCTCAGCATCGCCCGGGGTTGCCCGCCGCTCAGCATCGCCTGGGGTTGCCCGCCACTCAGCATCGCCTGGGGTTGCCCGCCGCTCAGCATTTCCTGGGGTCGCTGTGACTGCATCGCCTGGGGTTGCCAGCCGCTCCGCTTCGCCTGTGGTTGCCAGCCACTCAGCATCGCCGGGGGCTGCCTGTTTCTCTGCATCGCAGCAGGAAGTACTGTGGCCGGAACCCCACCAAGGGGAGCTGCCGGCCACGAAGAAGGGGGAGGAGGTCTGGAGACCACCAACCCCAGCAGCAGTTTCCCTGCCGGAGATCCTGGGGGATCCTCCCACTGCAGTTTCTTCGCTTCATTGCTGCTGTCAGCCTGACAACCTGGGGGCTCCTTGAAGCCTCTGGTCCTGGCCCAGGACTTTGTGCTGGACTTTTGGGCTTTTAAGGGGGGAGGTGGTCATTGAGGCCATGTGTGCTTTGCACGAGGGGGGGGGGGGGGGGGCTATGTGACAAAGTCCCCGCCCCTGTGTGTATTTTCTGTTATATGTTGCATGTGATGTGTTAAATGTTGGTGTATAGTCATTGGTACACAGGATATAAACGGGTCTGTGTTTCACGTGTGTTTAGAAATGTATATTTGTATTTAGGCACGAGGATTGCACAGCACTTCACGTGCAAGTAAAAAGTAATGATCACGGGGAATTGCAGTTTATTAATTCACGTGCTTGTTCATTGTTAATTTATCAACTCACCGTGTTTGTCAGTGTGTCTGTCCGTGCACCGTTTTGTTAAGTATAGTCCGTTTTTGTTTGTCTCTTTTATTTTGACGTAGAGTGCCGTGTCCTGTTTTCTGTTTGTTTGTTCAACCCTTTTATCTTCAATAAACTGGCACAAGCAAGCTCCATCATCATTTCATTTCATCCATCCTGTGTTGTGTATTCATTTCCTGGTTCTGACGCCACCCACTTCGGCCGTCTCTGTTACAATGCATTATGTTCATACTTTATTACTTGTAATTGTCTTTCAATACAATTTTTATTATTACTAGCAAACAGGTGTGATTAATCTATCAATAGAAAATGTCAAGATTAAAACCCCTAATCAATACTGTATGCCAGTGGTGACCAATACCTGGATCGCAAAAGATTTTTGGTGGATCTCGGGACAAATCAAAACAAGCACTAACTTATAAGCATGAAGAGAGCCTTCAGTTTCTGCATGAGATTAAAAAAATGCATGTGAAAATGTACATTTAAATTTAGGCGCATGTGTGACTAGAAATTCATAAAGGTTGGCTATAAAAAATAAACATTGTATTTTTTTTTCAGCTGAAAGTATAAAACAAACAAAAAAAACACCTCACAGTTGGATCTAAGCTCTCATAGCTCAATCGTAATGTAGTCTGGGAATGTATTTTTTTGGTGTCCACTGCCCACTGTTAATCATACATAAAAAATTAGAAATCCCATACCCCGCCAATTACACTGGCTACTTCCAGACCATTTTAAAACTTGTCAAATCAAGATGAGGAAAATAAAAAAATATTTTCATGTGATTGGAGAAGTTTCAAAAGAAAACCACGATAATCAAAATTCAGATATATTGACGTCTTTACAAGAAATGAGCAATGAAGGTATGTCGGAAGATTAAAGCGAACAGGGAACCTCGATTTTTCCCTGGTTTAAGTGACAGTGTTAAAAAAAATCAGTTTCTTACACATTTTGTCAAGATGCGGGGAACTGATGGCAGGCAAGAATGCATTTTTAACCGGGAGCCAGAAGGTCAAACGTGAAAATATTGTAGCGTGCACGGGGGAGGGCAGTAGCAGGGCTGGTAGGTGACATAATCACATACGAAGACATAAGCCGGATATACACTCCGTGCAAAGGAGCTGGTTCTTTTGTACAGCGGTATCGTCGCTATGCTTCAGTGCGAGAGGTTCTGGGTTTGTGCCCGCCCTCCGCCTGTGTGTGGATTGCCTCGTCCTGTGTAATGCGCCTGCCTGTGTTAACCTAGATCGCTAAAATATTTTAAAACGCAGTGCTTCAAAATGGCACGCAATGTTTGGAGAGGCATACGTCCAGAAAAGAAGATAGTACCAGACAGTTAAAAATCATTTAAGTGAAAATAAATAAATAAATAAATAGAGTTGTCCATTATAATTTTGTTGATGCAAAAGTATTGAAGTGCACAAGTGTTGTGTAAGAAAGGAAAGAAAAAAGATACCGAGTTATTTAACAATAAATTTGAGCAAAATTGTTTTTTTTTTTGTTTGTTTGTTTGTTTGTTTTTTTGTGTGCCCCTAAATCTTTCAGTGTGTGCCTAAATTTTAGTAACTTTTTTTAAGGCACACACGTGAAAAATGTTGGTAAGTTTCTGTTTTATAACTATCTATGCTTAATATTAAAAATGCTTTGATTTCACGTTTGTTACATTTTTGTTGTGGTTGTTTTGTTTTATTATTGCTGTCTCTTACATATTTGACACCATTATTTTAAATCTTGCTAATAATTGTCGGTCACAGCTTATTGGTCGATTGTGGAGCCCGTTGAGATCCACCAAAATGGATCTCAGTGTTTGGTGTATTGGCCATCACTGCTGTATGCTGTTAGGTACTTGTTGTTTTTTTTATTATTATTTTAAATGTATTATTTATTTGTATTTGTTTTTCAAATACTGATATGTAAAGTATTTTCTTTTATGTTACTTTAAGGGTTGGCTTGAAGAACAGTCGCTGTCCACAGCCAGGCTAAAGCACCTCGCTGAGCAGCAGGAGAAGCTTCTCCAGGGAATTCTAGTCAGACAAAGAGATCTGCATGATGGGTAAGGGTACCAAATTGTTGCACTGTTGCGGTGCCTTGTAAACATGTTGGTGTATTCTGAGCTATATATATATATATATACACACACATACTTTTGGAGACAGTAAAATATAGTAATTAAAAATATAAAGTGCAATATTGTATACAGTAAAATGATCACTAGTTTTGTACTTTGAGAATTAATCATCCAATTTGTTGTACCATTCAAGTCGAGCCACAACTCCATCCTGAGCAGTTAGATTTGTTTTTCCAACACCTCAGAGAGGATATATGTATCAAGTGGTCCAAGTCGACTGCGATTTCTAGTTTTACATCTATCATATCAGTTTTCTTTATTAGCTTTCATAATTCTATTATTTAAAATAATTTATTTAAATGATAAACTGCTTCATCCTGGTACCTTTTCTTTTGATCACATGGTCTAATTGACAGTAAGTAACAATTTTTTTATTTTTTTTTGTAGAAATGGAAAACTGATTCAACTGAAACATTCCTTATTTTTTCAGTCAGTCAATAACCAGTTTTCAGCTAGACAGTTCAGCCTTGGAGCACTGAAGGAAATTAGACTGTCAAGGCTGAAGTGCTTGTTGAATGAACTCCGCCAAGAACGCACAAAAGAAATAGAAAGTGATGACCTGAGTAAAACGCCAGGAAATCAGCAGAAGCTACAGGATAAGGTGGTTTTGTTTAGGGTTAATCTACAAATAATACATTTGGTTAAAACGTATACACCACTTCTTTAGTTTGTGTTTGTGACATCTGATTTGTTTGTATTTTTAAAGGAAACCAGCATTTCTGAAGTGGAGAGGAGACTAGAGCAGGAGACACAGCTGGTACGACTGGAATTTCAACAGGAGCTTATCTCAGAGCTGTGTACAGCTGCTGAGCTTTTACAGGACCACACGGAGCATGTGATTGGACATGCTCTGGTTCTGAACGCACGTCATCAAGTAGCACAACCCACCTCTGAGGAGAATGAAGGCTTCAAGGTAATTCTAAAAAGTAGATTCTGTAAGTTCCATTATTTTCTTTCTAGTCAGCTTTGAAATAATTTTTATAATTGAATGTATACAAGCTCAACAAATGCTGCTTACAACAGGAGATCTTGACATTCATGCATTGTTTGACAAGTATGGGCTTGAATGCTTTTTGCATTTTATGGATCCAATGCTTATCAAAAAATGCACCAGCATCATTATTGTATTCTAACAAAAAGGGAATGAGCAGAGGGATCATTAACCTTGTACAGGGTGTGTGCATTTTGAACACATTTGAGATGTAGGTATTTCTCTTCAGTACCAAGGTGAGGTTACAGTCAACTCTTGAGAATGAAAAGAATGTTGAAGACAATCCAGTTGTATTGACATGGAAATATACTGACAGGGAAGCAAGGCACGTCATTGGGTTTCATTTTTCTTAATATAACTGGTTTAACTCCAAGCAAGCTTTATTGTTAACCTAATTCCTGTGACCTTGCTTTTGAAATATACTACATTATCCTTTTTAAAACACTTTATACAGCATTTTGCTTACTGTGTATCTCTGTGAATTAAAACAAACAAAAAAAAAATAGTGAGGTCAAACTTGTAAACAACCTCGTCAACATATATTATCAACAAACACTTGCATAAAAATCCCCAAATTATTCAACAAATTGCTAGCTTTTTAGGTTAAAAAACAACTCTTTAATTACTCTAATAAAAAAAAAAAATTAAAAAAATGTTTTTTTGGTTTTAAAAAAAGAGCCAACTGTGAAAATGGAATATGTTTACAGGTCCTGTTGAAAGAAGCTGCTACTGAGAGTGTCTATGTGACCAGGGAATCTGTTAATAAACTTGCACAGAACTATTTTACTCGGTTAGAGAACATCACAGAAGTCTTGGAACATGATAAACAGCAGCGTTTACGACATCTAGAAGGTAGGTGAATGGAGCAACAATGGCAGGGTTATAAACCCGTTCTAGCCCTGCACCAAGTCCTGGGTTTCAGAACTCCCCTTGTTCAGGCATATAGAATTCAGTTTCCAGCTACTCTGAACTAATGGCAGCAGGAATGAAGGCTATGACACACTGGATCCTTTCCATCATTTGCCACCCATAATCCATAAATGTGGTTTGCAAACTGATTGCACACCAGACTCCTTTCATACCTACACATTCAGCACACATTTGACTACTTTTAACAACTCCACTATGCATGAAGATCAGTTGCCATCCTACTGGAAATATCATTGATTGATGCATTTGCAACCTACGTTAAATTCAGTTGAAGAAGCGTATCTGATCAATGGCCACAATTCCAGAGTAAGTAGCTTTACTTATAACAGTTGTTTATGTGGCTATAGCGAAGGAACATTATTATTCATATTTTTAACTCCTGGCATCTGATGATTTCTAAAATATACAGTACTTAAATAAAGATGTTTCTGAAGCCCACGACTGGTTGCTGGGCTAATATGAGTTTCTATTCCTCATTTTTGTATAAGACCTATTGTTGCAAGTATAACAGTCTTCTATATTTAGTATTTATTTTTCATTCAAAATGACTTTGCCAAGTGAACTAATAAGTTATTCAAATATTCTGTTAATCGGTAAACTTGCGACCCTGGAAACATGTTGTTCATTAAACTTTTAAAATTGTTAATCTAAAAACAGCTTGTGCTGTATAACAGAGCCACCATAATACAGTATGTAAGCAATACAAATGACAACAGCTAGTGTATGCTTGTTATTGCATGTAGTAAGCTTTCCCAAACCTATTATGTTTTATCAGACATCTGTAAAAATAAACAGATAAGTCAAAAGCAGCTAAATGAATCCCTTCAGAAGGAGCTTGCTAATTGGAGTAAAAAACCAACATCGACTGAGTTTCACCAAAGGTACGTCCACCAAGAGCATGCAGAACTTCAGTTGCATGCATGAGTGAAAGTAGCCTAGATTTTAATGTGGCATGACATTTTCTTTCATATAAAAAACATTCAAATAATACTTTTGTTACTTAGAAATGGTCAGATAGAACCTGGCTTCTTGAGCTTGTACTGTGTGTGTTACCATACTTAGACTTCCTAATTCTAAACCACGTCAGGCAAGTTTGACAAAATGATTGAAAAAACAATATAATCATTTACCCCAAGAAGCAGCTGCAAGAAAATAAACTGACGTGCTGATAAGAGGTGTTGTGTGTGGTGTGGTTTTTTTTCAGTAGCAAGGCAAAAAAAGACAAAGTACTCATTTAAATGTATTTAACAGGTTTCAGTGGTATTGGATTTGTCTTTTTTTTGGCCCTATAGAGTAGTTTTGCAAAAGAAAAAAATCCTGACCCAGTATGATTTGAATCATGAAGCAACACTTGAGTTTCTAAGGCAAAAGAAGTCTGTCCTTGATCATATGGAAAAACACCTTGATGGACAACTGCAGGTACAAATATATTGAAGTTGGGTTGTTTAAAACTTGGGTACTAGAACGGTTTTGTATACCTTTTTCTAAAGAAAACATTTCTAACCATTTAAGATTTTTTTAAAAAAATGCAGTATCTGAAAAATAGAAGAAATGGTTCTTACATCTGCTGAAAAGTATTTGCCCATTAAAGATTCAAAGCATTAGTATAGCTTGTATGTTTGTCCAAAAGCTATTTCCGAATTTGTTAATTTAATCCCTGGTTGTCTCTCATGGTCTTGTTTAACAGGAAGCAGAGGAAATCTTCATGACACAGCTTGCAGCATTAGCTAGAGTTCCACTGGGGAGGTCAAATTCCTGTACTAAGGATACCTCTTCAGGTAGGTACTGGTAGCTGGGTTTTCATTCATTCAGGAAACAACAAAGGGACAGGAAAGAGCTCTTAGAAATGTGAACATACTATACATTAAATGGTGCTTATATAAGAGTGGTGTGCTAAATGTGAATCTGGCTACATGTGAAATATTTAGCACTGGATGACAGAAGAGCTGTTTCCCTATGTAGTAGATTATAACACAGTGTAACTTTTTATTTATTTTTTTTTTTTTTTTGTTCCTGGGTAGTAAGTGTTATTTCCTAATTGCTGATTCCTCAAAAGTATAGAAAATGGCTATTATTCCCCACAAACTTTGCTTTTGTGACCAGGACAGGTAAATTTCAAAATATCACTTTACAGTTTACAGTATAATCTTAAATCTCGAAAAACTACTCACTTCTAAATCTTTTGTTGTCATTTTTGTATTACTTTAGTATAAATACATGTTAATTTGGATTCATATGTTTTTTTCTGACTTTATGTGAATGAAAAGACACACATTTGCCCGTTTTCCCATTGGAAATAGTGATATTTTGAAATATCACTGTCCTGGGTCACAAAAGCAAAGTTTGTGAGGAATAATAGCCATTTTCTATACTTTTGAGGCATAAGCAGTTAGGAAATAACACTTACTACCCAGGAACAAAAATTGTGTTACATAGTGTAATCAAGAAGTTAGAGTGACAGTTGAGTTAATTTTGTTCTGTAAACTTATGTAAAATACAAGATATCTCTTTCTTTACATTAAAAGGTTTCCATATTGTTTCTAAAAGAAAAATAAAACCACAGTGTACGATGTCATCTGCAAACCCTATATCAAGTGTGCAAAGTAAAACTGAAAAAATGTGTATTTTGGCAGAAGAGAAAGGAGTGTCAAGAAAGAAAAGATCCAATAATCTTGATGGCAATGATGATGGCTATTCAAAGTCAAAGATTAGGCTTTAGCACATTCATAAAAGAATGCTCATCGCGTACAAAGGCTGATCTTGGTCTAAAATCCCTAAATACCCCTTAGGAAATCACTTTATTACAATAGAAATACAGACACACTGTCAGTCCACTGAAAGTAGAGTGTGACGTTGTAATTTTCCTACAATCATCAACCAGCTTTGAAATTGTTAAAATGTTTATTCAGGGGCAATCTTCCACTGTTTGCATTTTTACCTGTTTTCAGACATGAAAAAAAAGTCAGCTACTTTACACAGATCGGAGGAGCCAAAGAAAAGTTGGAAAAATCTTCAATCATCACTCCCTCAGACAACGCATATTGAACTACCTAAAATAAATGACTAAAATGTGTACTTAAAACAGAGTTAGAGATAGGGATATTTGTAAAGCAAATAAGGTTCTGTAACAAGTTTTTGGGGTCACCATGGGTATTGTGAAAATGTTAAGTCGACATACATTTTTTGTCCAATAAATGTACATATTCAATCTTTAAAATTACAATTGGTACTTTTTTTTTTGCTGATGGATATTATCATATTTCTAATATAAAAATCCAGTTTGTACTGTACAGGTTGTACATATTTTCTTTTCGTCTGATTTTGGTCGCCTGGTCCAGAGAACCAATAGATCTAAATCTTTTGCTTGGCTTTTTTAAATTTATTTTTCTTTAGCTCCATCTACTGGAAAAAAAATGTATACAGACCTCTAAAGGGGTTATGGTACAGTAGCATTGGAATTCATAAATTGTATGACTTTTCATAGACAAAGAGAAGGAGATATGATCCCTTTTATTGGACTAACTAAATAATAATTTTTCACAAGCTTTCAAGACCTCAAAGTTCTCTTCTTCAGGTGAAAGTACTTCCACCTGAAGAGACCTTTGAGGTCTTGAAAGCTTGTGAATAATTATTATTTAGTCCAATAAAAGGTATCACATCTCCTCCTTCTCTTTGTCTGTCATCTCTGGACTAATACGGCTACCATTTCATCTGTCAATGACTTTTTATGAAAGTTGGTTTTTGTAATGAAAGTGATGTTCTACCTCTAATGTCCACTGTTTTCTGAGGAGTATTAATGCTTTAAAATCATTGTACTTACAGCATCCTAGCTTTATTTACATTATCTTGTCTTCCTTTAGTCATTGTGAGAATCTTGTGACTTTTCACTTGCTTTTTTACAAATACAGCCCTATGAATATCATCATCTGCTACATTCTGGTACCCTTGCTGTAGGTCACCTGGTTTAATGCACAAGGTGATTCAGTTTCAGGAAGCAGCTGCAACTTTTTAGCTGTTATCTTTTGAAGTAGATTTTAAAACTTTTAACATTTACTTTTTGTTAAGGAAGGTACATACGGTAGAAGGTTATATACATAGGAGGCTATGTGGTCCAGTGATTAAAGATACAGACTTGTAAGTAGGAGATTCCCGGTTCAAATCTCACCTCAGCCACTGACTCATGGTGTGACCCCAAGCAAGTCACTTAACCTTCTTGTGCTCTGTTTTTCAAGTGAGACATTCTTGTAAGTGACTCTGCAGCTGAAGCATAGTTCACACACCCTAGTCTTGTATCTTGTAAAGCGCTTTATGATGGTGGTCCACTATAAAAGGCACTATATAAAAATAGACTATTATATATAATTGTTTTTTTTTTTTTGTTTAATTTTGATTTATTATTATTAGTGAATATGTTTATTCAAATACACCACAGCTGTTGCATACCGGTTAACACCACAGGTGTTTTGAAAATATATCTCACAACACAACCACTGTGTTTAACGAGCAATTAACGACAAAAGTTTTTCAATTTGAAATTTAAAGTTGAGTGTTTACAAATTGTATTATATATATATATATATATATATATATATATATATATATATATATATATATATATATATATATATATATATATATTGCATTTGCATTTCAGTAGATTTTGTCTGTACTTGTTTTTACTGATGTATTCCTGCAAATCATGTATGTAAATCAAAGCTTGGTACTGCTGCCAATTTGCACAAATAAACAATTCAATAATTAAAACAATGGCTAGACTGCGTACTGTTTTTATTTTTCATGGTTTATTTCACAGTTTGAGTTTTAATTGTTAAATCACCAGACAACAGCAATTAAACATGTAAAATGTAGGTGATATGAGAAATAATCAGTAAAAAAACCTGAAAGGAATATTTGGCTGGGTTCTGATTTCATGCAGGTATTACACAGGTACAAATGTTACTTGCTGTTGTACCATCTTGTTAAATTACAATACAGTGTGTGTTACTTTGCTAGAAATAAACACTGATTTGATATGCTATTTTGTTTTTCCATTCACTTACAATGCTAAACTATATTTTGCATATGGCTGTCATAACTTTTAAATTGCATCCTTACTGATCTTGGATGCAGTCACTAACACTGAATATTATACCTATCGAAACTAGCACTTTTTTTAAAAGGACACCTGTAAGAAGCCTTGTGTTGCAGACCTATGCATGTGTTTAGTGGTATTTTACTCTACCAAGTGTGTTTTAAATTGGAGGATTCTTGGCAAAAAAAAATTCTATCCACAAAATGTTTTACTACATGCAACTAACTAACCAACCACATTAAAAAGGGCAAAGAACGAATTTCTAGTTACAAAACTATATCTATCTGTCTATCTAATTTTACTGAAAGGGTAATGGAAGCACCATTGTTGAGGTGATTATGGTAAGAAGTACAGCACAAGGGTGAGGCAATCAATTCAAGAAATGACATTTCCTGATCCTATTAGACAAACAGCAACTTCATTTTCCGCAGTAATACAAAGACTCCGAGGACTCAAGAACACTGATATACAGTACAGAGTAACTGAACAATCTCCCTCAATGATCCATTGTGATGTCACAATCTTCAAGTTCAAGGGTTCAGCCAAGGCTGGTAATGTTGGAGCGGCCACCAGGGGGATTCACAATGCGATGCCCAGAACGCCTTGGAATGTTGTCATCAACCTGGGTACCTGGAAGCAGAGTGTGGAGTCGGCACAATAAACATGAACTAAACAGCGATTTGACAGAAACAGAATTTCAATACTGTAAAGTTCCTTTTAATAGGATGTGCACCAGTTAAATCCCAGTTTGGGCTTTCATACAGAACAGTACTGTAACATTTTCTATTTTGCTCATATATATATATATTGGTTTCAGATTATTGAGCACAATGAAAATTCTAACCATTGTGCTTTTATTTCCTCATTCCAGAAACGAATGAAACAGTATAGCATTTGGAAGGGAAATGACACAATGGCTGGAGACTTGCTATTCAACAGGCACAGTAAATTTTGGTGACTAAGAAATTAATTTAGGTTCATTATGCCAGACAGCATGCTTTTTTGTAGACTTTTAGTGGATAAGCCCAATGTATATCACATTTAGAAAGATGTTTAAGGTATGAGTTAACAGGGAAGGAGGGGGCTTTTTATAAAACAGTCAAGCATTCTATTCAATTGATATGAACAGTGGCAGATGTTAACAAAAAAAAAAAAAAAAAAAACATTAAAATTATTGACATAGAAAAGAAAAACATTAAAAAGAGACACACATGCAGTGTTAGAGATGTTGGTTTCCATAACATGAATGCACAAAGGGTTATATTTGAATGATGCAGAGTGGCAACATGTAGATCCACCACTGTTTAGATCAATTAAATATACCCACTCACGTCATGGCTACAATGGGCATCTATTATTAGGAACTTTAATATACAAAGGATATTTTTACAATTATTGTTAACCTCACAAACCTATTATTGTTGTGTGCTTGTAATGTTTGTTTGTATTATTGCACCCTTCCAACTGCCGAGAAGCTGCCCCTGGAAATATATAAGACGTTGCATATGAGAGGGCTAACCTGCATAAAACATGATTAGAATATAAATGGTATCATTTGTTTATTATGCACATGTGTGTGAGCGATGCTGCTGAATATATACATGTCATTTTCACAGCATTTCTTCATGGAGTTATCCTGCAGCTGGTGATCTGTGGTTTCAGGTTAGGAAAGTCAAAGTAAAGCAGTATTAAACATGACCAAATTTATATACTCCCTGACCACCTACTGGACACTAAATAAAACAGCTCCACTCTGCAACATTGATGGGGTGTTTCTGAGAAGGTTTTGGGGTTTAAAAACCCAGTAACCAACAAATAAATTAAGTCATTTAATTTAAAGCAGAATGCAGAGAACTTACAGGGAATGGCAGACAAAGGTGTTTCTCCTACAGAGAGAGAGAGAGAGATTTTATGTCAAAAGAATTTGTGAGCTAATGCCTTTGCAGCAATGGATAATATTAGTTATGCTCGTTATTACATTGTATCACTAAACTGTTTATTGGTATGAAAATAGATTGATCATTTCAATTTAAAAAAAAGTAATTAAAAAAAAAGTACTTATAATTTGTTTATATTCTAAAGAGATACACTGCATTAACAGTGTGGTCATATTTTATTATTTTTTCCATATTTTCGGGGGGGGGGGGGGGGGACGCTATTTAAAGTTTAGCCAAAATAAGTAAGCACCTATACTTGTCTTAAACACATGCCATTGGATATTAACCCTCCATTAAGCTCACATGACATGGTACAACATCTCATTTGAAGGACAGCACAGCACTTCAAACACCACAAAGACACACACACGCACACCATGCTAGGGTGCAGCCAAATGGAATATAACCAGGTAGAATTTATACTTGTTATTGTGGGCCTAGAGTGCTGCCTGTGTATCCAGTAGAGCTAGATAGTACCTGACAGGCTGAAGTTGGACTGGTGAAGGTTCCTGATAGGTGGAGGCTGGTTCTTGGCAGGAGATGGTGAAGGTGTGATATATTTGGGAGTGGCAGGAACATCATACACAGGCCCATCGTACATGCCTCTGGAGACTCCAAGTATCTCCATCTTCTTGAGATACAAAATCAAGCCTTTATTACACAGTATTCCTCATATTGTAGGCTGCTTACAGAAAAGTGATAGAATCAATACAGGCCCGTGCAAAACACGAGCTCTGTTAGGAGGAAGGGCACATGTATCTGGTGTTTTAAATGAGTAGATTGAGGTGGTTAAGCCTGGTCATTTGTACTGAAGTGGCACCACAAACAAAGTTTGACTAAGAAGAATGATTTGGCTTTCAGGACCCCAAAAAATCTTTAAAGTTTTGCATCACCTAGAATTTTAGGATTGAGACATAATTACAAAAAAATATATGGGAACATAATTTAGATATTTTATTTAATATTGTGTAATCAAATAAACTGCTAAATGATATCGCAAAAGGCTACCGGAACCCATAATAGTAGTACAGTAGTCCATATTAGATTTTGAAATGTCACATTTTTACATTTATGTCATTTTTTCATTAAGTATATGGAAAACTACAAAGCGGTATGCAATTCATTCTGTTAACTTAGCATTATTCAGCAGTTTTCATTTGATTTTATCAAGCAAAATGTGTTTATTCTATAGGGTGATGCAAAACATGTGGCCATAGCTGTACATATATCAAATAAATATAATAATAATCATTATATAGCTCCTTTCATAGTGGACCACCATCACAAAGCGTTTTACAAGATACAAGACTAGGGTGTGTGAACTATGCATCAGCTACAGAGTCACTTACAACAATGTCTCACCTGAAAGACGGAGCACAAGGAGGTTAATTGACTTGCTCAGGGTGACACAATGAGTCAATGACTGAGCTGGGATTTGAACCAGGGATCTTCTACTTACAAGCCTGTTTCTTTAACCACTGGACAACAATATGATTTCAAATTTTGAAGGTAAATGAACAAAACCTACTGTAGATTTATAGTCAATTGAGGATTACAAAAAAAGCAATTTAAAAAAAGACATTGTAGAAAAACCTATTTCATAAATGAATGAAGGGCGAACAATGGAGTTATCAGATCTGTGTGTGGAATTGCATTACCTTGTTCCTGGTCTTGATGCGTTGGTAGACATATTCAGGGAAAGGCTTCCGGGGAATGAAGCGCCCCATTCCCTGGAGAACGTGCAATTTGCCATCTTCAAACACGATCTTCCCCTGACAGATAACCACCAAGGGGACCCCGCGGCACTCCATTCCTTCAAAAATGTTGTATTCGAGAGCCTTGAAAGAATTAAGGGAAGAAAGAGTCTTTGTTGAACAAGGCACAGGTATTATAATCTTTTAATGCTGGAAATCTAATTTAGGCCCTTTATCGTCAGTTTTGAAGTGCTAATGAAGAAATTAGTTAATCCTGAGGTTCTGTCTATTAGGGATAATAATAATAATAATAATAATAATAATAATAATAATAATAATAATAATAATTTATAGTGGACCACCATCACAAAGCACTTTACAAGATACAAGACTATGTGTGTGAACTGTGCATCAGCTGCAGAGTCACTTATAACAATGTCTCACCTGAAAGACAGAGCACAAGGAGGTTAAGTGACTTGCTCAGGGTCACACAGTGAGTCAGTGGCTGAGCTGGGGACCACTGGACCACACAGCCTCCTCAGTTGGAGTAAAGGCTGCCACACACCGGACACAATTAGATTTCTTGTGCGGCAAAACAACACTTCATTTTTTCCTGGTACAACACATTCCTGGATTGAGAGCTGTGATTGTTCCTCCCCTATCTGTTGCATGGCATATTCGCAAAAATAGGATACGAAATCCTATTTTTATTGCATTGCTTCAGTGTCAAAACAGTGCCACCAGTTAGGTTGCCAGGGGTGTGAAAGGTTCTTTTAAAAAATATAGGCTTTATTATTTCTGACAAACAAAAAGGTATATGAAACAACTGACAAGCAGGTTAGATTTTTCTTTTTTATGTAAGTGAATCAGGCAAGCCTGATTTTAATTCAAGCAAATGCTTAAAAGAAACATTTTTCGTAAACTGTGAAGTCAGACCTAGCTAGTGGAATCAGCAGTCTCTTCTATCGAGAACAAGGTCTTAATGGAAGAGTATGTAGAGATCAAGATTGTACAGAACTCATGGTCATACTTGCGGACACTTTGCCTGACTGTAAACAGTGTTATTGTCACTTATCTTTCTTGTCTTGTATTTATTAAAAAAAAACAACATCAATAAACCTAGTTTTTTCTTCCTTTGAACAAAATCTACCTTTGGCTTTCCAAACTAATAGTAACCTTAGCACAGTAAAATTTGCTTACTGAATTTTGCATTTTGGCTGAAATGGTCTTTATCTTGTCTGGATCCCAGATGACAATATCAGCATCTGACCCCACTGCTATCCGTCCTTTCCTGGGGTACATGTTAAAGATTTTGGCAGCGTTGGTGCTGGTCACAGCTACAAACTGATTTTCATCCATTTTACCTGCAGTCTGAAAAAAAAGGGATCATGGATTCGTCCGTGGATTTCAAGAAACTTTTTTATTACTTTTAACGTGGAAGACAAAATCATCCACCCATTATATTCCCCAAGCCCAGGTTTGGGAGTTGAATATATCCTTAAACAAGTCATAAATGATTAATAAAAAAACATGTTGACTAGCATAAGGTAACACAAAAAAACCCCAAACATTTGCCTGTTTTTTATTTATAACCAAGTGTCTTTTTTAGTAGCACTCTGATTTTGGAGTTTTGAAAGTTAAAAATGTGCATGTGGGAATTGTGTGTTCTTCATTGTAATTCAGAACTTCAAAAACAGTGAGGGTTAGTCCAAACTGTGAAACCAGACAGCAATCATTAATGCCACAATGGCATGAAGCACACAGCAGTTTGTTACAGTAGTTAATTAGCGACAGAATGTGAAACGGTTCTCACTACTGCTTTGTCCCAGACGATAGACATCCTCTCCTCAATCCCATTGGTCCCCTCTGGAATTAGAGTGAAGTTGTCTTTTCCAATGGCTTTCTGGGCAGTGCTGTAGGCACAGTGTGCACTGCCTGTCACCTGCAGATCCCCACTAGGAAAAAGAACAGTAAAAAGAACTTGGTAAAAAGAGTTGAGTTCTAAAATGGCACAGCTCAGTATAAGCGGCCCTGACTTGCCATGTTAATGTTTTAATTAGTTATAGTGCCCATAGAAAGTCTACACTCCAATGGCAACTTTGCAAGAGCTACAAGCTATTATGGCCAAGACTGGTCTAAGTGTGCATGAGACAACAACATCCTAAGCACTCCACAAATCTGGCCTGTATGGTAGGGTGGCAAGAAGGAAGCCATTACTGAAGAAAGCCCACCTTGAATCCCGTTTGAAGTATGCAAAAAAAAACACTCAAGAGATTCTATAGCCATGTGACAAAAAGTTTTGTGGTCTGATGAAACTAAAATGGAACTTTTTGGCTTAAATGCAAAGCGTTATGTTTGGTGCAAACCCAACACAGTTTATCACCCAAAGAACACCATCCCTACTGTGAAGCATGGTGGTAGCAGCATCATATTATGGGGATGTTTCTCATCAGCAGGGACGGGGGCACTTGTCAGGATAGAAGGGACAATGAATGGAGCAAAGTACAGAGAAGTCCTTGAGGAAAACCTGCTGCCCACTGCAAGAAAGGTAAAACTGGGATGGAAGTTCACCTTTCAGCATCCAGTGGAATCCAGTGGCATGTGATCTATGGATATTACTCATTTCAAAATTAAGCCAAAATAAAAACAGGATGTACACTACCAGTCAAAAGTTTTAGACCACCCCCATTTTTCCAGTTTTTATTGAAATTTAAGCAGTTCAAGTCCAGTGAATAACCTGAAATGGTACAAATGTAAGCAGTAAACTGCCAGAGGTTAAAAAAAAAGTTTAGGTTACCAAAAGCTGAAAAATAATGTACATTTCAGAGTTATACAAAAAGTCCTTTTTCAGGGAACAAGTAATGAGTTAACAACTTACAACTGTTCTGCAGCAATGGAAGTAAATTAAGCCTTGAAAGTTGATGCTAACAATTCCTACAGGTGTCCCAACTGTTGTTGATTACTTACAAACCTTCTGTCTGTATAAAAGCAGTGTTGGAACAGACTGTGTTACTACACCCTCTTAAGCATTATTTGGACAGTATTGTACTGCAGGAAGTAGCATATTGCTATCATAATGGCAAAAAAAAGGCAATTAACAAAGGAAAACAGACGGACCATTATAACCCTTAAAAGTGTAGGTCTTTCCTTTAGAGAAATTGTAAAGAAAGCCAAGGTGTCTGTGAGTACAGTTTCCTACAACATCAAAAGGTACTTGGAAACTAGAGGAAACTCTGACAGGATGAGGTCTGGCAGACCCAAAGCCACAACAAAATCAGAAGACAAGTTTCTGAGAGACAACAGCTTGCGTGATAGGTGGCTCACAGGACAACAGCTTCAAGCACAGCTTAACACTAGTCGAAGTAAGCAAGTCTCAGTTTCAACTGTGAAGAGAAGACTTTGAGCTGCAGGTTTGACAGGTCGAATGGCAGTAAGAAAGCCATTGATAAGATGGCAAAATAAGAAAAAGAGGCTTACCTGGGCCATGAAGCACTGCCATTGGACTACTGAAGACTGGAAGAAAGTCTTAGGGACCGATGAATCAAAACTTGAAATCTTTGGTTCATCATGCACCCTGAACCAAAACGGCTACCACAGCATTTTGCAGCACCATGCAATACCCTCTGGTACACACCTAGTTGGTCAGGGGTTCATACTACAGCAAGATAATGACCCAAAACATACCTCCAGGCTATGTCAGAACTACCTTAGAAGAAAAGAACAAGACGGTAGGTAGGTAGGCTTCAAATCATGGAATGGCCAGCACAGTCTCCAGACTTAAACCCCATCAAGCTGGTTTGGGATGAACTGGGCAGAAGGGTGAAAGCAAAGCAACCTACAAGTGCAACACATTTGTGGGAACTTCTGCAACAGTGTTGGGAAGAACTTTCTGAACAATATTTGATTTCCATTGTAGAAAGAATGCCACAAGTGTGTTCGGCTGTTATATCTGCAAAAGGTGGCTACTTTGATGAGTCAAAAATTTAGAATAAATTTTGTTAAACAAAACAATTCCATGATTTCTTTTTTATCTCCAATTGTTTGTTCTATGCTTTAATTTCAGAGTACATTGAGACATTAAACTGCGTAAATTTCAATAAAAACTGGAGGTGTTCTAAAACTTTTGACCGGTAGTGTATATACTTTATTTTTATAGGTCAACCCATTTTAACTATTGATTGTCAGTAATTATTAGTATTAATAGTTGTAAATTGTTCACAACATCTGCCATAATCACAAGTATTACTGGATGTTTCAATGGCAAAATCTTGTTTGTTGCATTTGTAAAGGATAATTATATCAGCTTTCCAGAGGAGAAAGTAAATGTGTCCCTTCTTGAAAATGGCAGGGTTGTTCATCAGGGCTCCATTAATCTTACAGATTGTGTACTCGGTACCAACTTGGCTCCGATCCAAAGTGCTTGAAACAAATGATTAATGGATTTGCGCCCAGATTATGCCCTGTTACAGAAATATCTCTGTAAATACCATACCAGTTACACTTACTGTATCTGGAATCATTCATGTTCTATCATCCCAGAGCACTTTACAAAAGTAGTAAATCAAGCCATTCAGTATCCAATATCATAAGTCTAGAACCTCACAGGTTAATAAACCTTTTTCTTATTGCATTTACAGTGCAATGTCATACCAAGCCAAGAGCATGTTGAGGTGGTCAGGTGTAGTAGGGTCAGGGCTCAATGGCGGTGATGTCACAAAGGCCGCCGCCTTCGACCAGTTTTTACTCCAATAGTGCGTCCCATCTGTTCCAAGACTGGCAGTCAGTGGCTCTCCAAAAGCAATAGCTCCTATTGTTTTGAGTTAAAAAAAAAAAAAAAAAAAAAAAAAAAAAAAAAAAACAGTACCAATACGTGTTTTTTTTTTTTTTTTTTTATGGTGAATACAATTCTGGATTGATGGCACTGTAAGCTGAAATCCTGTATCCAAAAGGCAAGGCAATATGAGAAGAGGTAATATGACTATTCCAATCCTTGACAGCTCTACAAATGAAACCCAAATAGGGAGATTTTTGTCTATGACTCATGGGAACTAGGAGCTGATCTATGACCCACAGAACGTATTGCCACCAAAATTCACTAACTGAACCACGATTAAATGCTCCAGAGGACTTAGGACTTTCACAATTTACTAAGGCCCTATTTATTGCATCCAATGCTATTTGCCTAGTCACACATGCATAGCAGAACCCAGACACACAATAATTTAACATTTATTTAACAATTTTCAAATGGGGGGGTGTCAAATTATGTGCAGACCAGTGTGTACAGACACAGCTTCACCATAACGATAGACTCACAGAACTCACCCTTCTTCCTCGCCTGCGCAATGATGTCAGCAGCACTCTTGCTCATCACCTTGGTGATGTACACTGGGCAGTTGATTCGGTTGCCTATCATGATCGCACGGAAAACTGCCTCAGACTCCAACTGCAAGACAAAGACATGCAATTGCACTTTCCCTGAATGTGTCTCATCTTGCCGCCATTACCATGTTAGTACACCAAAGAGACGTGGAGACCTGTTCTGTCTGCTCCTTTTTACTGCTAAACTGGCTTTTCAAATTTAAAAGGATCCTTCAACTCTGTTCAAACAAATTAGTCTAAACTGCTAATTACCAATAATGGAGCTACTTCAGGCGCACAGAAATAGCCACTTCAGCATGCAAAGCGCAAGATTACTCTTAAGAGAAAATTGAGTAAATATTCGTGGTACATAGCTCTGAATGCTTTACCTCTTTTCATCAATTTTAAATGGTGGTATAAAGTTTATTACCATATACATTACAAAATAAATGCATTATATCTTAGGTTTTTTTAATTGCTACTTTTAAGGAAAATCAGTGACAGACATACAACTTTATTCTGATTTTACTTCAACCCTGTTGCTTCTTATATAGAGAGATTACCAGAGTCTTGGATTGTAGCGAATGTGCCGCTTTTGCTATTTCCAAATCCCTTACCTCTTCAGGTCTGCTCAGAGCATGTCCTTCAGGTCCTGTTATTCCCATGCTGAGTATCTTATTTTGTTCCTACGGGAGGTAAGAATTCACCTTTGTAAAATTGACAGCAGATTATCACTGAACACAGGTACGAAAAAAAAAAAAACTCTTTCAAAATAACTGTGATTAGCTTGTTTTGGATGTTTGTGTTATTTTAAGGTATTATCTAAAAGGAGCTAAATAGCAGGAATAGGAAATAAAGGTCCAGAACTACTGACATGTTGGGAAAGACAATGGTTGCAGGGACATGGAAAATACTATTTTTCACAGTATATCAAGCAATGGTGCAACAAAAATTCTGCTGAACAATATACAGCAGTGCCTTCTTTCTTAGTATCTATTCATTTGTATTTTATTGTTGCTCCTCTATACGTTTGTTCCATCAGCAGCAGTAAGAGTATGAGGCACAAATAGGTTTAAGTTGTTTTTTTTTGGTTTGGTTTTAAAATAGAACAGAAAGGGGGCTCCCGAGTGGCGCACCCGGTAAAGCCACTCTGCGTGGCGTGCAGGATGCACCCAATTGGCCATTTCAAACTTTAGGAAGGTGCTTTAAGGAACTGTGATTAGGTGTATATATAAATACTACCGGATTGAATGAACTGCATAAGCACAGTGGTACTTAACCATAAAACTGTTCTCCATTGTACTCCCGGGGTGACTCAATTAAGAGTGATGCACAGTTTCATTCATTTCCTTACCTGAGCAATCAAGTCTCCATTCTCAGCATGCACCTGCACCACAGCACCAAGGCCCTTCAGGAAAGTGAAAGCTTCATAAAGCTAGCAAAGAAAAAACAAGCACTATAAACTGCAGCGTACTCTATCATGTAACAAAGCCTTTATGATGTGTTGTTAGTGTTACTGAATAGAACAGTTGAGCCTCACAGGTGTGTGAATTTGTAGTAGTTTAGCCAATGAATAATATAGCGTGCAGCTTCCTAGAGTTATCTTGGCTGCTAGACCTTCTTACTCGGCTACTGTCCACTATTAACACTACTCTGCAGCTCTCCGTTCTGCTTCTAAACACCAATCACCAACTTCCATACCACCTGAGCTACAAGCAACTGCACATCATTCCATTGGTTCCTCCGAGGCCTGGACTCTGCTGTTCCACATACCCAGAATTCTCCCTCTTTGCTTTTCTTGTTTAATCCATCTGGATTCTCGTTCAGACTATTAAGCAATGAGACTTATTTATTTATTTATTTATTTTTTAAGTTAGATCTTGGGAGAAGATTTTGAAGCTCTGTTGTCTCAAATGGATGTCCAATCAGGCTCCTTTTATCTCTCCAATTCGAAATGTCAAACCCACTAGCACAGGACAACTAAGCATTAGTGGATGATCCCCAATCCTGCCTTCCAGCCAATTGCATTTAAGCAGTGAACATATTTTACTTGCTTTGTATGTTATTCATTTTTGTTACGTTTATCTGTAAAGCACTTTGAGGCAATTTATCGCGAAAGGCACTATATACGTAATAAAGATTGAAAGACTGAGATAAAGATATAGAACCCAGGAGGAGAGAGCTCACATTTGACCTATTGGGGTCACCACTTAAACTAAACAATGTCCTGCAATAATTGAGAAGTACACCGGTAAACCACTTATACATACTGTATGTATACAGCCTGAGGGTTACCTTATTTAAACACAATGCGTTCAACTGGAGTGTTGCCACAAGCGAAAATTCAAGAAGCCTCTTCATTGAATGTAAAAGGCTCACATGTTTAAAGATATGTTTCTTAAACATTACTCCTTACCTGACTGTCTGTCATCTGAAACACATCTTTATATGCCATATAAACCTGGAAGGAGGTGACACCTGTTCAAAGGAAAACAAAACTGTCTGAACACTTAATCAACATTTGTCTTTTAATTCTCAACTCAAATGTACAAATATTCATGTACAGTTTAATCTGGTGTTGGGACCTTTGTAGAACAATGCTGATTGCCAATTAACTATTTTTTTTTCATTACTATTAATGGAAATGGTAAAAATCAACCAATGTAAATGACATCACAGAAACAAAGCAATGGCTCAGCCAGGTAACTCTCTGAACCTCTTCACGATTATAGACAACACAGACTCGTACGCTAGCTGTCAACCGATGTATTATAAAGTTGTCTTATTGACTTGTCAAGGCCATCATATCATTTCAGTCATTTATATCATAATGAAGATTGATGGATGTAACGGGATAACAGGGCTTCCTTGCATTTGGTATTTGTGGTTTGTTTTTTATTTACATTGTCTGCAAACTGCTCCTACCTAACAACAAGTATTTAACTGTTCAAAAACATTTATTTGAGCATTTAAAACTACATTATACTGGAATTTATATTTGTAGATATTTCAAGATAGTGTAGAGCATTATGCTCTTCTTTCAAATTATTAGGGTTTTGAAGTATTATCAATACGGTATATGAAATTGAATTTTTCTAAGGTTCATAACAGCAGAGTCACAGTAGGAGAATCAGCAGAAATATCACTTGACCCCAATATGTCACAGGTACATTTTCCACAAGGTGTTACATCAAATGGATTTCTCAGTTGGTTTATGTGATTTGTGCTGTTGAAGAAGCAGAGGTGAGGTGAGGTATATCGTACTCTTTGGCATGCTTAATTCCCAGGGGTTAATAATATGCATCCTAAATATCTGTATTCCAAATACTCTTGTTTCCAGAACACTTCTTGCATTTAAACTCACTGAATGTCTCATTTCACATGACTTGATGCCATAAGCTTCCCAGTGTACTAACCTTTATCTTGCACAAGGATCTCCAGCTCCTCCTTGACCCCCTCATGCCACTGGGTGATGTCCACGTGGAGGGAGTAGTCACAGCACGATTTCTTGTCTGCGGCTTCGTGCCACTTCTCAAAGGCAGCCAGCAGACTCCCTCCAGGCTCTGGGACAACATGATCAACTAAAAATAACAACAACAAAGTCTGTGTTAGCCTGTAATGATGTAACAACCACTGTATCCCCCCAACTTCACAAGGCTTTTCAAACAGCACCGTTTTTAAGATAAGGGATTACCTGGGCCAAGCATTTGTGTACTTATTTGACATCAGCTGAGGGAGACAGAACCTAAAATCTAAAACCCAAGTGAGCATCTGTACAAAATTAACCACTGTACAAAATTAGTTTTAAATTATGCTACATAAATTAATTAGGCCTTTGCTCATTGGACTCAATCGCTCATTCAACTAATTTACTGTACATGAAAGCACAAAGTAAATCAGAGCATCACTCTTGCACAGCTATTACGTACTTGATGTGCAAGAGACAAGAAGAAAAAAGTTTAGCCACAATATTATTATTATTATATCATTATAGGTTAAATTCAGAGAAAGTGACAAATTCAATGTGCAATGACTGCTATACTGTTCTTCTGTATAAACTACTCAGATTTAGTAGTGTAATTAATAGTTAAAATAATAATACACAGAAATTGTTTTTGAATTAACAGCAGAAACCAGTCTCTCTCAAACACTACACATTATGAGAAGTTATTCAAGAAATGTAAAGAGTCTCTACATTGAGAACCCATTAGATACTAGTGGCAGGTATTCTGTATATGGGGGCAGTGGCCTCAAAGTGTCACAATTCATTTTGTCTGACTACACAGGATGGAACAACACATCAATACCTTTCTTAAAAAGTGATTAAAAACACTGTTTTTGCAAAGATGTAGTCAGTCACCCAAAACAACATATTAATCCTAAAATGCCTCTGATATTGAGTCACACAATATACTGTAAAACCTTAGTTTTTCCTAAACACTGTAATAATGAAATAACAATGCTATTTACAATCAAACAAATAGCCAAATAACAGAGGCACTGTAAAGCAATAAAAAAAAAAAAAAAGAAAAAAGCTTTGCTGTTTGAAACTGTAAAATCCTTCATGGTGTCCTGTTGCTAGGGTCCAGCTGGTTACTAAGGAATTCAGGTGTCCAACTGTCTCTCAGACACTTCATACACATTTAATGGAAATTATATAATAAATATTTGCCTTGATAATTTTAATATAAAACAAATGAGTCTAATGTAATAATAACAGAGATTAGAGGAAGCCAATACATTGAGAGGTGTTGAAATTTGTCTGAAGATCTGATTTTCAAAACTCGCTTTTATCAATTTTGTAAGTAAAAATCTGCTTTGCGTTTGCATTTCAACTTTTTACTGTTCTGTTTTGCTCAGTCGAGTTATGTTGTTTATGTCAATATGCAAGCATGTGATTTATATATATTCCCCCCTGGGCCATTTCTTTTAAATTGTATTATTTGTGAATCAGGCACACTGTTCTAATCTTACTGATCATGGTGGTTCCTCCTGCCAGTGCTGCCATGGTCCCTTGATAAAAGTCGTCCACAGTTGTTGTTCCATGGTATGGCTTCTGCAAGTAAGTGTTCACATCGATCCCACCTGGGATCACCATCCGCCCATTGGCCTCTATGGTCTTCACTCCACCTGGGACAATCAGGTTCTCCCCTATTTGCCTGGAGGGGAAATATGATATAGCAGTTAGCATTACTTTGTCCAGTTTCAACTTCTAATTTAATAGATGCTGTCTGTGATTTTTATATTGAATATTTCAACACTGGATTTTTTTTTTCAGCATTCTCGGAAGGTTTAAAATTAAGACTGGGACCAAATCAAAACTTTGAGAATCCACTAATCGCACATAACAAAACTGTATTTAATAGTGTTTTCTTTTTATGAGTAGAAGAAACAAAATACTTACAAAAAAAGGAAACGCTATTAAATACAGTTTTGTTAAGTGCGATTAGCGGGTTGTCAAAGTTTTGATTTGGTCCCAGCCTAAGAGTGATTTATAAACTTATAATTAAAATGTTGAAATACGCATTTTTTTTCTTCACCCCTAAACTGTATCTACATTATGCAAGCAATTCATTTTACAACATGTTCAACTTTTAAACAGATTAAATAGTAAATGTCTTCCAGACATGGCGCTTACAAGATGCATATCCTGTATCATCATCATCAAATCACTGAGCTACAAATAGCTGAGAACTTACTTTATCAACCCATCTTCCAAATAGATATCTGCATAGAAGGATCGATCATCATTGATTATTTTACCTCCTTTGATAAGCAATCGGTCACTCTGGAAAGCAAAAAGAAATGTGGTAGGCAGTTATCTAACCAGAGGCCCATGAATTAAACACTCTATTACTAGTGCTTGGGTTAGTCCTGTCTCTGAAGGAATTACACCAGTAAATATATATGATCTACTGTATACCTGACTAATAGAAAATGCTGTACTTCTGTTATGTGTAGCTATTACTTCAAGATATGTGGAGAAATCAACGTATATTAGCTTATAAAGCACCTGATGAATGAAGTGACCTGCTACTGGCAAATTAAATATTGTGTTCAGTAAAGCAGACTTCAGATTTTGACTGTTTCAGCCAATTTGCCTTCTACTGTAATTAAAGTTTATCTAAATTATTTATTTTCTAAAAATAAAAAAAAGTAGCAAGTACCTTTAAATTACTTTTTGACAGTTTTCTTTTTACTTTGCCTTATTGTTTTTTGCCTGTAGTTCTGCATGATTGTTGAAATGTTTTGTTTTTTTTCTTATAACCAGAGAAAGTACTTTGCTCATCCTTATTCTGGTAATGCTGTCTCCATGGCTACCAGTAGCCCACATTGACCGCCTCAGTGACGTTGCACAAAAAAATCAGTTTCTGTCTTTTCACCTATTAGATCCAACAAGTACAACCCAGACCATACAGTCAATTTGATAGTGTAAACACAGTGTATTGATTACACCAATTCATTTGCTGTGTTTATAAAAGTAGCAAAAAACTAAGTAAAAATACAGAGGCCATGGTACAGTAGCTAAGTTCTGGATAAAGAAGTATTAAATCTAGAAGATACTGTGCTCCCCCTTTATAATCAGGGGCCACAGTTGAGAATGAAGGTGCTAGTGTAACCATGCTATGGGTATCATGACCACAATCACGCAAACTGTGCCCACGGCAAGGCGTTCCAAAGAAAACGAAGTTCATGATGTTATGAGACAGGCACTAGTAGTACCGTATACCAGCAAAATAAACCCGAGCAATGGCAGGATACAATATGACTAGAATGCATTAAGTTCCTGGAATCTTTTGTGGGATGTTCCGGAATCTCAATTACTTCAGGAATTATGCTATCATTATCCAGCTGGTGACCTAGTTCTTTTCACCCAGATTATGTTCTACTACTTCCTGTCACTCCTGATGCTTTTTTAATTACAGCTCTTATTCACACAGTCCTTAAAAGGCTGCAATTTATTCCTGATGGTTGCATGGCTCAACCTGCTCCACAGGCTTTGAGACCTGGATGAATAAACATGGCTGCTTGCTGATCCAATTTCACATGGATACGTTGTATTAGGAAAACCTCTGTTCTTATTTACTTCTGAATATCATTAATATTTTCATGTTTCATATTTGTACACATGTTTATAATTCAGGCTGTGTACGCTTTGTTAATATCTGGGATACATTCTACTGCAATTTCAATTGTAGGCAAGGTAGTCCGCGATTAGTTCTAATCAAAATCTGTGAGATTAGCCACTTATTTGGATTGGCTTTCATGAAGGTCTATTGATTAAATCCAGTGATCTAAATGTAGCAGCCCTTTAATATTAACCCTTCACATTCTTTGACCCTGGTTGAAGGGAAAACCATCCTTTTGTCACCTGTTTTCTGTATTTTGTAAAATTAAAAACGCTGTGTCCATGTTGCATCAACACTGTTAATATGAAATTAAATTGAAATTCAACATGTATTATCAGATATATTGTATGAAGCTGTAACTAAAGGTAGAAAAGAGATCCAATAATCAAACAAAACAAACAAGGTCAGTTACTCAACTGTAATATGTGGATGTTGCGCTAGTCTAATTCACAATTTGCTTTCAGCATGAAGGAATGCTGCCTGCAAATTTCAAGGTTTTGACAAGAACAGAATTAAGACAAAAGGTTACAGTCACGCCCGCAAGCATCTGTCAGTGATTCAGTTTTAGAAAAGTTCTTATATAGCCCCAACAGGTCAAGCCTTTGGATGGCGCTTTCCTGTTTCTGCACCTAGTGTGTGATAGAGGACCACCATCACTGTTTAAAGGGTGTTTCAGAGAATTTATCAAGACAGGTTAATGAAAACAGTGCACTGTAAGTATAGTTGTTTTACACAGTAATGTCTGGGAGAAAAATACATACATCTTCATTGATCCATTGTAGAACATTGTAATATATACTTGTATTAGTTGATAGATGTACAGACACTTCAATAAGTCTGTTAAGTGCAGGTTGATGGTTACCTAAATATGCACAACTTATATCACTTCAATATCCATGCAGGTGTAAGAGGAAAACAAAAAAAATAGACAATTACATTTAAAACACACACACACACACAAATACCCTGCATTAAGTGAAACTGTCTGAAGGTATTTCCTATTCACTAACACGACTCATAGAATATTGGTGGTCTCTATGCCTTTTAGGTGTGAAATGTCTTTAAGCAAATCCAAATCATGTTGATACAGTATGTTGTGCAGACAGTCAACAGGGTGTGACTTGGTTTTTATATTCGAATAGCAACCTTATTTAGTTGAAACAATCCCATATTATCACTACAGAATACTGACAGTGTTACAACAGGGCCAAGATAAATTATTCATACTATGTATTCGTATACTATGCAAATCAAATGAACAACGTTAAACAAAGGGTGGGATAGAGCGGCGTGGTTCAACCGCTAATGAATTATCTTTATACCCATTCACAAACTGATAAACATTTCTTCCAACAACCATAATCCCAAATCGAGCGACCAACCGTAAATAAAGGGGTTGCCGTGTATGATCACATTCCAACAGTGCATGAGTGATTCAACATTAACCAAGGTTACAATCTTATCTTGAAGACAGTCCTCGTGAAAACATCTATTTCTGGTTGAAGAAATGTGCATGATTCATTTATCAGTGTAGCGAAGCATTGTGTTGTGCACGAACCATTGTTCTATAGAAGAGCTGGGTGTTGCCTTTGCTATACCGATTTCTGTCCATTGTAGTGCATATTGCTCAAATATTGTAGTACTCTTTTATTGATGCCTAAAACATTGGCATATTTTCATTTGTTTTAAATTACACTTTCTCCTTCTTGTGTGCTATATATATATATATATATATTCAAGAACAAATACGAGGGTATTGAATAAGATTTGCTTATGGGTATTTCCCCCTCCATCTTTTGTCCACTGTATTTTATCAACTCAAACCCTCATGTTGAATTCAATAGGAAAATCTAAGTTATTTACGTTTCTAGTTACTGCAATTTTATTTTGTATGTCATTGCATTTTGAACCTCAGAAACAACAATATGTTTTGGGGTGTGTTATTTTGTTATTGCCTGTGATTTATATATATAACAGCGAGAATAGAAGAACCCTTAACAGCTTATATAGATATAAGCAGGCATTGTGAACCAGTGTTACCTTTCAGAAACGCGGTTTTCGTTAACACCATTTAGAAATAATAGCGTCTTTTTCGAAACCTGGAACACATTAATCGATTTCCTTTTGACACATGTCAGCTTTCTCTTAAATGCAATCAACAGCCGTCGTCACAATAAGCTCTCTTGGCGTGCATTACCCCCATAGTTGCTTCCTTTTCTGACTATGAATCTAATCTCAGATTTTACACAAGTATTACTGTAATTGTTTATTGACCAGAAAGCTTCCACTAAGGCCAGCACAAACATTTAACCCAAGTAAGAGACACAACCACAGGAACGTATACATCAAAATGTATCTTACCGTTATGTGAGGGAAGCTCTTCTTGCCTTGATAACCAGACGTTGACATTATGTCCAATGTTCAAATAAAGTCCCAAAATCAGTTAAAACGTATTTTTATTATTTTGTCAGCGACCTCTCAAATACGCGATCAATAAATCTGCCACCTTATGTTGCAAATAATAAGTAGAACGTGACTCCCCTACAGAGAATTATATACTAGAGGCTACAGCGCCCTCTTCACTAAGAATAGTTCAAACAA
The DNA here is from genome assembly GCF_017654505.1 of Polyodon spathula. Lineage (NCBI taxonomy): Eukaryota > Metazoa > Chordata > Actinopteri > Acipenseriformes > Polyodontidae > Polyodon > Polyodon spathula. Next base: position 96,129,240 of record NC_054534.1, read on the forward strand.
ACATTTCACATCAATTCACGAACAGCTGTGCTAGCTTTCTACATAGTAGTCCTGTCTACGATTTTTGCAGCATTTCTACGGCACCCAGTGAGAGTGAGAACAAACTACTGGAATCTATATTTGTCATTAACATTATTGATGTATTTGCTTATATGTGTATTTATTTGAGTATGTATTTATTAGCTTCATTGTGAGGCAACATGGACGCAGCATGTTGTGTGTGGTACCCTTTATTAACAGTAATATAAACAGTGTTAAGCATGTAATCTCAGGCTCCAGGTGTACTTTTATATCGCCCCATTTCTCTCAGCAATTATTGCAGCATGCCTTCAGTATCAGCGCTTGACACTATGCTGCACCCAATAATGCACCACCAAAGCAGCATTAGAAAAAAAAAAAAAAAAAAAACTCACTAAAACATGTTATGTATTAATGTCACATAAGAACTAACCAACAGCATCCCAAACTGGAACAGGATCCAAAACAGGATCTAAACTTCGTAAGTAACCTCTGTAAATTGTCAGCGGGTTTACAGTTGCTATCCATGGTGCTGAAGGCCAACAATCACTTTGAAGGAGCTACAGAGTTCAATGGCTGGGAGTGGAGTAATGGTGCACCAGTCAACCATATCAAGACTCTGCATAACACTGCAATACCCAGCTGCGATGTGGGAAAAGGTTTTGTGGTCAGATGAGACCAAGATAGAGCTTTTTGGCCAAAACTCAAAGCGCTACGTGTGGTGCAAACCAAACACTGCCCATGCCTCAAGACACACCATCCCTACAGTGCAGTATGGTGGTGGCAGCATCATGCTGTGGGGATGCTTCTCATCAGCAGGGACTGGGCATCTTGTTACAATTGAAGGAAGAATGGATGGAGCAAAATACAGGAAAATACTGCAAGAGAATCTGCTTCAGTCTGCTAAAAAACTGAAGCTTGGGAGGAAATTTACCTTTCAGCAGGACAATGATCTCAAGAACAAGGCCAAAGCAACATTGGAGTGGCTCAAGAACAAAAAGGTGAATGTCCTACAGTGGTCCAGTCAAAGTCCTGATCTCAATCCCACTGAGTATCTGTGGCACTATTTGAAAATTGTGGTCCACAAGCATCGTCCAACCAACCTGAAGCAAATCTGCCAAGAAGAATGGGCCAAAATCACTCCGACACTGTATGCAAAGCTGGTACATACTTACCCCAAAAGACTAAAAGCTGTTATTGCAGCGAAAGGTGGCTCTACCAAATATTAATTTGTGGGGGTTGAATACTTATGCAAGCAAGAGATTTCAGTTTTTTATTTTTCCTAAAAATATTTCCCAACATAAAACCAATGTCACCTTACAATAATTGATTTTGAGTTTAAGTGTTTTAAAAGAAAATATTGAACAGAACAAAATTTCAATGTACCATTTGTAATTCAGTAATATGAGAGAATTGGTCAGGGGTCTGAATACTTTTGCAAAGCACTGTATATATATTGCTGATAATTGGTCACTCAGTTGTATAGTTACTGTATACCTTTAACTGTAAACAAGCTGGCTACCAGTACTTTAAATTCTGTGACTTTGAATTTGTAACAAGGCTCCAGTTGTCCATAACCATCCACTATACGAACAGCTGGAACCTTGCTTGACAAATCACATTGCTTGTTTCACATTCCATTGACAGGTCTGGATTATAATATAATTTTTAGGTTGTCTTAAAAGACAGTGCCTGCCTCTTGGCCACCAAAAAAAACAAAAAAAAAAAACAGGCATAGCCTTACACAAGTAATAATAAAAAAAAACAACCTTCCTGTGACAGGATGACAGAGGGCTGAGGCTCAGAGACAATGTAAACTCAAAAATAAAGTTCTCTATTAAATAAAATAATCAAATAAACAGGCACAAGGGCCAACAAAAAGAGATTCCAAAATAAATAATCAAAGTGAACTTACAAAATAAATGGTCAAGTTCCAGGTCTTTCAACACCAAACAATAAAACAAACAAAAAGGCCTTCTTTCTTCACAAACACAAAATTCTCCAACACAAAGCAAACGCCCAAACAGAAAACACACCTCCAGCCACGGCCTCTCCCCTGGCTTTTATCCCCTGTGGCTGGAGCCCAATTAATCAATAATCATTCAATTAGAGCTCCAGCCACATTCTCGCATGTTTTCCTGGCAGGGAGAAATTTACCCCCCCCTCCCTGCCAGTTCTAAACACATTCATATAGACGGGGCAGTTCCCCGTCACACTTCCATAAGAAAGAGCTGTTTACTATCTGTGTATTAATAATTGCTAACCATTTTCTGACTGATTGATATAATATATATATAATATATATATATGATATATATAATAAACCATTATAGAATATAATATATATATATATATATAACACACACACACTGTATATATATATTTATTGTAAACCTATTACAAACATAGCCTCTGTGTGTGTTACGGTTAAAGTCAGAATCGGGTCAATCTTACGTTTTACTGGTAAATGTCAACATTTACCAAATAAGTTAGTAAATGTTTGTAATTATGATGATTTACCGATTAAACTTATGATTTACCGAAGCGTATTGGTAAATGCAGGTATATCATCGAATAATGTATGTATTCCTGCATGTCAATTAAAAAATAAGCATTAACGTCGAACAAAAATGTATTCCGCATACAAATGTCCCATTAACAAAAAACATGAATGTCAAACAATATATTAATTTCTGCATACACACTTTACATTAACAAAATAGTCCATGAGCTTACAGTAATGCACAATTGAGCAACTCAACATGGAACTGAACAATATTGTGAGCCACTTATGTAGAATAATAAACATTCTCGTAAATTTGCATATAAAACAATTCACAATGGTGTTGATGGATATTGTACTCCAAATACATAGTAGTTTGATGAGAAATAACATTCTGTTAAATGCAAATTAAACCATTTAGGACCTTTGTTTTTCAACAGAAAATCACACTTTGGTTATATATGATACAAAATGCGACAAATACAGGCACTAAATAGATCTATGTACTTACTTACAGCAGCATGCAGACTCTTGCTAGACGTTTGGTCATTAGCTAAAGCCACGTGGCCATTGTAGACATTTACCATTTTGCTTGGTAAATGTCTACATTTACTAGTATTTGACTACACAGTAATCTGTCACATATCCGCTCTAACTGTTTATCCATCATGATCAAGCTCTTCAGCAACGTTAGTTTATTATTTAACACAGAAGATTAGTTCAGAGATTGTAGATCCTACCAAAGTTTTCGTACACTGCGTTTCGTGCACTGCATTGAAGAACAACCAGAATTATTCCTGGTTTAAAAGGCAAGTCATATGCAGAGAGGCTAAAAGCACTGAATCTATTTAGTCTTGAACAAAGACGACTACGCGGCGATCTGTTTCAAGCATTCACAATTCTAAAATGTATTGACAATTTCGACCTAGGGAACTTTTTCAACCTAATAAAAGAAAGAAGGACCAGGGGTCACAAATGGAGATTAAATCAAGGGGCATTCAAAACAACTCCGCAGTAATGTTGTTGAAGCTGACACCCTGTGATCCTTCAAAAAGCTGTTTGATGAGATTCTGGGATCAATAAGCTACTAATAACCAAACGAGCAAGATGGGCTGAATGGCCTCCTCTTGTTTGTAAACTTTCTTGTGTTCTTCTTTTGTGCTCCGTGTGCTGCCATTACTGGTATTGTCACATGAGCTGTTTAGTGTTTTAATATGTAAATAAATCCTGTTCGCTTGCAGGGTGTACCAACTTCAAACTCCGTCTCGATCTCCTGCCTGTCACTCAGCAATGAATGCACCCACCCACACAGCAGATGGCTACTCTGTCACAAGCTAATACACTGTATCTTTCTAAACAAGGGATTTAGGGAAGCTCCCTAATAAAAGCTGAATCTCAACAATAATTGTATGAATATATTAACTGTTACAGCTGTGAATAATGGTATTTAAAATAGGATTCATTCATCCAACTTTTTTCTTATCCTCCCTTACCCTGATATGCAACAGATTACTTTATTCACTTTTACCATAACATATACATGTTTTTCCACAGAACCGTAGCTTCATCAATTCTGATCCTTAGTCTAAAAATGGAACTTTAGGTTAATGATATAAAAATCATTTAGTCAAAATGTTTAGTACAGTACAGTTTTTAAATACTGGACGGCTACCCCACTTGCCCACATATCTCAATACATCAGTGGTGGTTGCTGGCCAAGAAAAAAAAATAAATAAATGGGGAGGCAGAAAAAAGACTGAGGGCTCAGGGGTCCCATTTAGACCCCAGCAGCAGTAGAATCATATTACTGTATTCAGACTGGCAACACTTTGATATTATTAATATTATTATTATGATGTATTTATTTGGCAGACAACTTTATCCAAGGTTACTTACAGGTGTGTGTGTGTGTGTGTGTGTGTATGTATATATATATATATATATATATATATATATATATATATATATATATATATATATATATATATATATATATATAATTCGTCATCGTATGACATTTGATACAGAAAGGAAACTCTCAACTGGTGTAATCAATAGGAGCACATTTTTAAACCAGGAAACATTTACCTTTAGGATTAGCACATTACTGGGCGATAGAGGTGATATAATAGAGAAATGCATTTGATCAATATGATTCCAAACACATTTCCTTAAGCCATGTTTGCACTTGAAAAATGTCAATAAATGCAATCAAACACATGCTTGCAACGGGACCTCTATATTACATTGATTTATATAAATATTATATTATATATATATATTATAATTCATATATATATATATATATATATATATATATATATATATATATATATATATATATATCAATCAGTTTGTGTCTGGGCTATACCTTTCCATTCTCCTGGTCCAGCAGAAACTCTTTACCAGTCGGGAACTCGCGGCGTCAAGTCCTCCCTGCCCTGGGAGAGCCGATTACTGGCCCAGAGACCTCACTCACATCATTACCAGTCTCGCTGAAATAGTCCCCATTCAGCTTCTCCCTGATACCACTTCCTGGGACCTCTTTTTCCCAACCCTGTAAGCATCATAATCTATAGTATTGTTCTCATAGGCCCCCTCAACTGAAGCAAACATGGTGCGTGGTCTGGTCAGGTACACTGGTAGGCAATCTTCTTTATTCCAGTTTCTCCTTTGGTCATTCATTCAAAGTGCGAGTGAAAGACAAATCCAATCTGGAAACTCTAATCAATGAGTCAGTTTAATACTCCCACAGAATAACTCCTCACCCACACCAGTGATAGCTGTGTCAATCACAATATGCTTCAATTTTGGTTTTAAAACCAGATAAATTTGTATTGATTTACAATCTTGCCACACAAAGGACTGGTGCAGCAGTACTGTTCTGGTTCCTGGTACAAGACAAATAACACTGCGTTTCACTACACGAGCCTTGACATATGTAATGACATAGGTAATGATGTAAGACCATGCAGCATACAGCACAGGAGCAGGTTGTTGATAAATCACACCAGACACCCACATGTAAAAGAACCTGTTCCTAATGAAAAAGAGTCAAGTAACAACTGTTTCTTATTTAATATTAATTCTGAAATATATTACTATATAATCATTTTTCATTACATTTATATTACAGCTGCTTAGCACATCATTTGTAAATCAGTGTTGTTGCCGACTTTTCGTTTGCTTGTTAAAAAGAGCCTCCCTGCTTTACGGTGAAAGAACGCTAAGTACAGCTGAACACGTGGTCTGATTTTGCCTCTCAAGTCCGCATTCGACAGCAGCAACGCATCCAGTGGAGACAATCCAGAGTGAAGCGGTGGTGAGTTGGAGACTTCAGGATCCTGTGACATGGAAGTGATATAAAGAATCTTGGGGTTGCATACTGACTGTTCTCGTAGCTGTTAAGGGTTAAGTGTTTTTTTTTTTTTTTAAATGGGTTATGGTGACTGGGTGAGTTATTCAGAAAAAGAGGCAGGTATCCCCTCCCTGCAATAATACAGTCACATCACGAGGACCTGTCCTTCAGCACAGGCTCTATTAGGGCTCGTGGTAGTATATAGTAAACGGGCCGTCACTCACGGGCATTCGTTGCCCCTTTAAAAGCAGGACCCAGGACACAGAAATGGAAGGTAACAGAGGGAGCCCAAGCGATGTCTGGCAGCAGCCTAGCGACATCTGAGTGCTCGGGGACAGCGGAGTAGGGAACCAGGGGCAGAGCTGTGGCCAATGGTGCAGACTCCTGGGCTCCAGGTCTAGCGCAGGGAGGTCTAGACAGACCGGCAGGGTGTCGAGGAGCAAGTGGCAAGGTACCACCCGCAGTAGCGCTGGACTGTATCACAGGGGTGGTGGTCGGGGCTGAGGTGGATTTGGGCTCTTCACCTCCTCTCCCTTGCTTGTTGTTTCCCCCTCTTGATCTGGAGACAGCAGGGCTTCTCCCTCGGGCGCTGGAGACAGCGGGGCTTCTCCCTCGGGCGCTGGAGACAGCGGGGCTTCTCCCTCGGGCGCTGGAGACAGCGGGGCTTCTCTCACCAGCTTCCACTTCTGGAGCAGTAGCTCCAGCTCTTTCTGCTCCCGCTCCGGCAGCCCTAGCTTCAGTCTCCACCTCTCATTCTGCTCCAACTGAGCAGCGGTATTCTGGCTGAATCTGACGATCAACTCTTCAATACTTTCCGTTTTCAAGGTCGTCGGGGCTCCCACACTCGCTGCCATCATATGTAAACGGTCCTTTACTCACGGTCGTTCGTTGCCCCTTTAAAAGCAGGACCCAGGACACAGAAGTGGAAGTTTTTCAGCGCTTCTGTGCTAATTTAATATACAATAACAAATAACAAACAAAAATAAAACAAACAACTAGCTCCTTCAGAGCTCTTACTATACATTTGAGGCAGGTCCCTAACTAACTCACAGGACAGCTAAGCAGTTTACCTGCCAAATAAACAAAATAACCACACAGGTTAAATACAGAACTTATGTTTTATGACTGCTCGGGAACAGAGTGCACCTTCTGCTCCCTTCTACTCAGCAGCCAGTAGACTGGGTGCTGACTATTTATACCCTGCACCTAATTTCCTAATAACCTAATAACCTCCTCCTAATTTGCAATGATCCCCAGGTGCAGGTGATAATTAAACAATAAAATTAACCAAAATATGCATTCACACATGTTTTTGGCAGGGAGGGTATTAACCCCCTCCCTGCCGTGTAACAATATATATATATACACATACATGCACACACTCTTCAGAACATGCCTAGCTTTGCTCATATAGTAAGTATAAATACAAACATTTATACTTAAATAAATACACTTGTCGACGAGATTTGTTCTTGTTTATAATCAGCAATTTGAGTTGATCTTATAAGATTACATTAATAAAAAGGGCAATACAGATTCATAAGTGGATTGTTCATTTGAAATAAAATTGTCACACACTCTTAAGTACACAATTAACTTTTAAAATATTTCTCTGTTGCATATAACAGTCGTAGATAAAACAAATATTTAATATATTTCATATGAAAAGTCAATTGATTTGATGGATGACACCTGTGCCTTCTGCCAGCTCTGCTGTCAATTCAACGCTTGTCTTCTTTCTATTCCTTAAGAATATTATCTTCAAGTATTGCTCATCCTTGTTAGACAGCTTTTTGGGTCTTCCAGTCCTGGGTTTGTCAATTACAGATGATGTTTCTCTGTACTTGCTGATTATGCTTTGGATACCACACCTTGAAAATCAAGTGATACAAACTATTTCACTCTTGGTAAATATACATATTTTTCAATTGAGAATCTTCTTTTAGCACAGTTCTTTTTGTATCCAAATCTATTCATTAAAATTTGATTTCATTACTGTTATACATATTGTGTTTTATACAGAGATGAGTTATGTGTAGGACAGGACACAAAGAACTAACTTTTTAAAAACAACTGTTACATAAAACATGATAACCTGATTAAATTTAAATTGGTTTCTTTTTTTAGATTTGTATTTTATTAAAATGCATACTTTACAGTTTTTACAAAATGTATATATAAATCATTTACAACTTAACATACAAAAATACATTTGATTTAAGTACATTGTTCATTTTAAATCTGCTATACAAAACTTAAAAGCAACAAAGGTACAGATTTACACATGACATTAAAAAATGTATATACATATTTTCAGCACATTGCAGTACTAAACAGCAACCCACTGTGAAGGAAATGGGGTTTACATATAAAAACGACACTGAATTACCTACATATGCAGGGCTAAATATAGGTGATTCTGTATCTAAATTAAAAACTCTTAATACTAATATTACTTCAAAAACCCAAGGCACAATAGGGGATATTTTTAAAGCCATTTACTTTCTTGATAGTAGAAAATAATATTCATTAAATGTTACAGAATTAGCAACATACTGTATAACTCAATAATTAATAGTAGTGTTCAGATATAATTTTTGAGTTGTTCATTTGTAGTTTTGTAACTTTAATAGAAGTTTTCTCCTTTTAGAAAAAAAAGGTGAAGCTTCAAAAATTGCCCCAGATGTATTTCATTCTTAAGCTCTTGAATAATGGACAACATGACAGTGCTGTAGTGTAATCCTAAAGTCTGCTCACACTCTGCCTCCATAAGGCACTAAAGCATTTCCAAAGGATTTAACTGAGAATCCATTATGTAAATAAACACTCTGCTTGGTCTAACCAAAAACTGGCATTACAGCCAGATTCATGGATTAATGTTAAGGGATGCCATTACTAAGAAAGGCCACTGTGTGAAAACCATGCTAACTGTGTGCCAATAACAAAAAAAAAAAAATCTATTAGAATTTTTTTACTGCACATTCAAGAGGGTAATATTGAAATATTAAATTATGTTCAATTAGTCTCATTTCAATTAGTTTGTAAATTATGTTTTAAAATGAGCACCACATCAGTTCTCTTTGTTAATAACAGACAGTTGCATCTATTACCTGTCTTGCATCTTTTCATATGTTGTACGTTGAAGCACAAACGGTTTTGAATCCACTTAAGTCTTGTTGAGTTGGTGGTATAGTGGATATAATGTCAATCAGTGGCTTTTTTGACATAAGTGATTCAAGACAAAGTAGAATTAGAGGTTTTGCACGTGAATCATTTAAAACTAGTTTAGTATTAAACTGGTAACCTGCAGTATTTTTGTTGCTTCCAAAACATTTGTGCCAAAATAACAGGAATGCAGTATATTTATTTAGGTTTTCTTTCTCTTTACAATTGTATCATGTGTTATTTAAAAGCCTATACTTTGTTTATGCGGAATAAGAAAAATAACATTATTTGATGCCCACTAGACTGTCAGTACAGTTCGATATTTTGCCTATTAGGTACATAAACTTAGGTTATTATATTAACAACTGGGTGATGTGTTTCAGTTCTCTACAGTTCTCAAAGTATACATACTAGGTCATGCTGCTATAGATAAACACAGGCATTCCTGGAGTTAATATGAAACTGACAGCAAATGTGAACATCTGAACACAAATCTCACTGTTCTTAAACAATGTGATGGATAAACCGACAGCCTTGTGGTGTGCTGGAACCCAATGACAGCTCTTATTGGTAAATACATACCTATATCTTAGTTACAAATTCTGAAACTTGTACAAATAATAAAAGGACTGGATTTTTATCTAATAAAATACTAAAACCCTGACGATGGTTACAGCAGCAATTTTAGGAAATGGTTTAACTAAAAAGTAGATGAACACTGACAATGCACTCAAAGTCCATCACAAGCAGTGGTAAAGTTCAGTAAACAGTTGGAATAACAATGTAATCTCTGTCAAGGTAAGTTGGCAAAACACTTGTGTGAACGCAGTTTTAGCACGTAGGGGAGGCAAAGCTCCAGCACAATACCTTTATTGCTGTTGAACAGTAGCACCAAGCTTTAGAGTCAGATGGGTGTCTGAAACAATGTATAGATACAAAGCAGCAATCATGAAAGGACAGGACTGGACCTCAGCATGGAGGACTGCATAGACTGATGTGTTCACAGCTTCTTCACTCATTTTTCTCCCCCATTTAATTTTTGGAGGCTGTCCAAAAATAATGCTGAATTAATAACACAAAATTTAATAAAAAACAACAACAATAAAAAACAACACATTCATTAGAAACTTAACTGTAAATGATGTCCTATTAATATGGGCTGCAACTAAAACAATGTTGTGCATCTTAATCATTCACTAAAGCCCTTGGGAATCAATACAAGCACACATGAACTCTATGCTTTTAAGGTTTAACTTCAAAGCAGTAACTCTGTTAATGCAAATAGTTTAAGTAACTATCCAATAAAACTGTTGCACCAAGTACAGTATAAACCTTGCAGAATATAGATTAGTTCGAAGCAGTGTATACAAACAAATAAAAACACTCACCCCAATTAGACTCTATCTTTCTGCAGTGTAACTTTTGTTCTAGGGCTTTAATCGATGGCACTTCAAAGGAGCTGGCAACACAGTAAACCTCATCAAACCTTGGTGTGGGAGCTGGTGGTCTTGGCTGAAAAGAAAGACGGTTCTATTTTAAATCTTTAAAGCATCGCTGTCACACAATCAGATGCTTAGAATCAGCCTTTTCATTAACTGCAGGATGAACTCAGCGAGTAAAAGAAAAAGGTCCTGTTATATTTATTGCTGCCCTGATTCAGGCTGCGTGAGCGCCCTGCTTTCTATTATGCATGCAGAAAAGCCCCAGCTGAATGAAACAGGGCATTAAAACATACATACTCGCAGTTTGCAAAATCTCCAGCTTTATTTTGAGGTACACAAAGGCCTTGTCAAGCAATTACCATTTATCACTTAATTCACACGCAAGGTTCGCTGTTCTGCTATTGTCACGTACTGTATGTGAAATAAAATGGGGAAAGAACGAGATTGTCTCTGAATTTGGTTTACAGCACTACTGATGCAGAGAATCTGGCTGTAGGTTAGCTAATATTTTGTGGGAAAACAAAAGAGGGTGTTTTTTTTTTTTTTGTTTTTTTTTAATAAGCATAAAGCCAAATATATTTATGATGGTTAGACACATCCTGGATATAAATCATACAGAAATAAAAAAATGAATGATTAAGCTGAGCTCAGATGTATTGACTCCTGCTGAGTCATGTGTTAAAACAAATGAGTTGAATGTGTTAAAACCGTACATGGTAGTGCTAACTGTAATTGTTCTTTATGTCATATTTGTTAAGCAAGCATATAGCAGATATCTTTCATCAATGATATAATTACTTAAAAAAAGTTAAATGTTTAAAATCATAAAGAATATGTAAAATGTGGGATCACTCATATCATTTTTTGGGATTAGCTTCATTTACATAATTACTAGTAACTGGATTAATGGTTTAGACCTCATCCATCGTATAAATTGAGGTTATATGATGGATGAGGTCTAAATCATTAATCCAGTTACTGTAATAGGGAAAAGTGTAAGGTACTGCACGCAGGAAATAAAAATGTGCATTATAAATATCATATGGGCGATACTGAAATTGAAGAAGACATGGGAGTTTTTGTTGACTCAGAAATGTCTTCATATAGAAAATGTGGGGAAGCTATAAAAAAGACCAACAAGATGTTTGGATATATTGTGAAAAGTGTTGAGTCAAGGGAAGTAATGTTAAAACTGTACAATGCATTAGTAGGACCTCATCTTGAATATTGTGTTCAGTTCTAGTCACCTCGTTACAAAAAGGATATTGCTGCTCTAGAAAGAGTGCAAAGAAAAGTGACCAGAATTATTCCGGGTTTAAAAGGTATATCATAATACTAAAAATAATAATAACATTAATAATAATATTAATAATAATAATAATAATATATGACAAAGTCATGTTCCAGGCCGCATCCCAAAATGAATAATATTGATCAAGCCATCAATGTACTAAAAAACAGAAAAGCGTGTTTTTGTTCTGGGCTTGGGTTTTTCCTTTCCGTACAAGCATAACCTATTAAAACTAAGTAGCTAGTTTTACTTTAATGTATGTCAATGCACATGGTGTCTCATGCAGAGATTGGTTTCTGACTAAAAATGAAAAGAATAATTGAACCAACCACTATCACAGGAGCGCCGTGGTAATAGATTTATATCCGCTGTTGTGCATTTTAAACAATGAATAAAACATCTTGGCCACTTACTGTTTTTTCCTTTAACTTCCTTGGCAGTCCAAAATTAACCTCTTCGAGAAACGCTATAGGGGCCAGACCTCGTCTTCCATTAGTCTTAAAAAAAAAAAAAAAAAAAAACACACACACATACTGTAAAAAAAAAAATCTGTATACAGTATGCCACTTCATATAAAGGTTAAAAAAATAAAATTAAATAACTTCTAACAACCTTTATGTACAAAATTGCAACAAGGACTTTGAATGAAAAACAAAGCTGAACCTTCCTATTGTGTCAGAGCTATATAACGTGGTCTGTTACTCCCCTGCTGTGTTTGATTTATTATGCCAGAGAAATGCCAGTGGGACCCATTAGGTGACTAGGCTTCTTATGGTTTTCATTTTTCTTGCCAGTAACTATGTGCATTTCAGATCCTCATAGCTTAGAATTAATTTGTATTCTACAGTACATAGTGCTTTATGGCAGGGGGAGGGTTCAGAAGAAGTTTATCTGTCTTGCTTAATAAACAAATCAGCTGAACATAAGAAACACAAGAATTAATCCACGATTCTAAACACTTCATTTTCGTTATCTATTCCTGCCATGTGCAATGGTTCTAGTGCTTGTTCTATTACGGAAATACACTGATAGTTAATAAGCACAGTGAATAATGTAATATTTTTTTGCAATGACAGTTTGTTTATCCAAACTTTGAATAGCCTATATGGAAATCTGGCTAATGATATTCTGTAATAATGTTATTTTAACTTCTCCACATCAGGAGCTACCCTCGTTTAAAGTCTGGGTGAGTAAACTGGGGTATCTACATGATTCCTAGCAGCATCTGTCTAAAAGTTACAATGTGTTTTATTGGCTTAAGAGTTCCATTATTATTATAAGAGCTACTTTTAATAGGTGGACAATATTTTGTATGCAAGGTGTTTATCTACATTCATGAAATCAGAAAGCCAGTCTGACTTGCAATGATAAAACTTTGTATAGGTCTAATTCAATTCTGGCAGATAAACATATTTTATATGAGACATCAGCAACTCTAGCGGCAGCAGTTTCAAGATAAATTGTATTTGAACAATCCTATAATTGCAGTAAACTGTAGGTATATATGGAAAAATATTTTTTAAAGTTTCAGAGGGTTACACATATTTACCAGTGTCGGTTCTGGGACTATATGCTCGGAGGTCTAGGATTAATCATATTTGATCTGTGCGCACAAGCTGTATTTCCATCCAGTATGCATTATGAAAAATAAAACTATATGATATATAATTACATTTTTATTGCTTTTTATGTTAATCGCTGCAAATTAATAAAAAATGCCAGGGGTCCCCCGAGTGGCTCATCCAGTTAAATGCTGCCGCTGGGAACGCAGGATGAGTCACACAGCCAGTTCGCATCTGGGCTGTGCAAAGAGGCCGAACTTTGCTGGGGACCCAGAGGGGGCATCACGTTGGCTCTGACACTCCCGGGATGAGGAATAGGAAACCGGCAGGGACTCTTTCTCCTCATCAAGCACAACAGAACCAACGCAGGACTTCCCTTACCAAGACTTTGTGACCATGGCAAAAGTCATCTTTTTGATGGGCGGCACCTTGGTGAGGGGCGGAATTACGAGTATGTAAATTCCAGCCACTGGAGTCAAGTGAAGGATAAGGACACGTGTCGGTTGGGGATTGGTGTTCCACTGACTACAGAGGCGGGACATTACATACTAAAGGGAACGTACTACTGTGTTCGGGGTTGGTCCGAAAGTAAAATAGGAGGAGTAACGGGTGGAGGGAGAGACTGGTTTTGTGCAGCGGGATTTTTTGAAATACTAACATTTCTTTTGTCTTTTTTTTGTTTATGTATGGTTCACCACGAAGACAATTAAAGACGAGTCATCACGGTTTGTTTTGGATTTCACCCCTGCACTCCTTCCCTCACACCATTTTGTTTTTTTTTTGTTATTTAATCCTTTTTTGTTGTGTATAGAAAATAAAAATAAATTATTTTATTTCTGTACACATAAATTACTGTCTGGACATTCCATTTAATACACTCTCGCCTCACACGTGGTGTCAGAAGTGAAAATGGATCCAGCTACAGTTTTGACAATGTTTAGGGAGCAGGAGGAGAAGCGAGAGGAGAGAGAGACACGGCACCAGGAACAGCTCGCCCAGTTCTTTGGACAGCTGGTGGAAAAACTATCAATATCAACATCAGAGAGAGCGGTTGCCCGGATGTTTGCAGCTCAGCCTAATCTTCAGAAGATGACCTCGGAAGATGATCCCGAGGCTTTCTTGATTACGTTTGAGAGAGTGGCAGAGGCTGCAGAGTGGCCTAGGGAACACTGGGCCATGAAATTGGCACCCTGCCTGACAGGGGAAGCTCAGGCAGCGTATCGAGCCCTGACGGCCACGAATGCAGGGGACTATGTTAAAGTTAAAGAAGCCATTCTCTCACGCCTCGGGATCACGGAGGAAACATACCGGCGCCGTTTTCGGGAATACCAGCTGTCCAAGGGGATGCGGCCCCGGGTTGCGGGACAATATCTTTTAGATCAGTGCACCCGGTGGCTGCGGCCAGAAGAACATACACCCCAAGAACTGGTGCAGAAAATAGTTATAGAACAGTTTGCGTCTATACTACCGCCAGGGAATCGAGAGTGGATTAAGAGGAATAGACCTACCACTCTCGAGGATGCCCTCCTCCTGGCGGAGGCCTACGAAGACGCAAACGAAGGTGCCGGGTCAGACCCCACTCCTGCCCCTAAACTAACTCGGACCAACCAACCAATGAAGCCCAGAGGGGGTAACCGGACCTTCAGACCATGGAGGTCGAGGTTAGCCCCATCCTGGGCGAGAGAGAATCCCCCTAACCTGCCGGTCGCGGACTCGCAGGACAGATTAACTCCGTTGATGCCTCCTAACCAAGTGTGCTACCAATGTAATGAGCCTGGACACATTGCCAGGAATTGTCCAGTAATAAAGGTGGACCTGGCGACAAGATCCTGGTCAGCAGTAACAGGTAGGAACACTGGGGAATGTCGGGAGGGCCCTTATCAGTTAAGAGTACAGGTCGGGGGAAAGAGTACTTACGCATTTGCGGACTCTGGGTGTGCACAAACATTGATTCGGCAAGCTCTCTTGGATGGGGTAGCCTGGGAGCCACAGGGTAAAGTGGCTATCTCCTGTATTCATGGAGAAACTCGGGTTTATCCCACCACTAAAGTTAGACTTATTGTAGGTGATTATTCAGCTTGCGTTAAAGTGGCTGTAGCGCAATGTTTACCATACCCTGTTCTCCTGGGAAGAGACTGGCCGTTTTTTGATCGTATTTTAGGTCGGGAAATGGTCTTAGTTTCTACCAGGGGACAATTAAAGCAACAGGAGAAAACAATTGGCGAGATTTTTCCGTTGCAATCCGACCTGTTTAACCCTAAAATCCGCCCAAGAAAAACAAAAAGAGAGCGTCGGGTGGAAAAATATGAGGGAACTCTGAGACGACAAGGGGAGGGGTCTGACACAAAAGTAAACCAATCGCTGAAACGGCAAGGAAAGGGAGTAGGTATTCAGTGTAACCGGGGCTGCGAGGTTACTGAGGTGGAAGGTCATGTAATAAAAGACACTCCTCTCTGTGTACCTAACCATTGGGACCGAGATATTGACTTGGGATATGAACAACAAAATGATCCCACGTTACAGTATGCTTGGAAACGGGTTAGATATATCGAGGGGAAGGATATGCAGGAAGGACAACCGGTGGTATTTCCGCATTTTTCTGTATCTGGGCACTTATTATATAGAATAACCCGGGCTCCCGGGACGGGACAGCTCGTAAAACAGTTATTGGTTCCTAGGCCTTTTCAGTCAGAAGTCATGAGATTGGCGCATGACATTCCATTTTCAGGTCATTTGGGAACTGAAAAGACTCAGGAACGAATTCTGGCCCGGTTTTTTTGGCCTGGGGTTTATGGTCTTGTGCGGAAGTATGTATCGGAGTGTCCTGAATGTCAATTAGCTGCCCCTAAGTCAGTTCGCCCCGCACCTCTGGTTCCACTTCCAATTATTGGGGTACCGTTTGAAAGGATTGGTGTAGATTTAGTAGGCCCTCTGGAGGGAACAGAGTCAGGATATCGGTATATTTTAGTAGTAGTGGACTACGCAACGAGATATCCAGAAGCTGTTCCCTTACGCTCTATGAATGCAATAGCTGTAGCGAATGAATTGGTAAAAATATTCTCTAGGGTGGGAATCCCGAAAGAAATTCTCACTGATCAGGGCACTAATTTTATGTCAGACTGTATTCAGCAACTATATAAATTATTGAAAATTCGTTCAATTAGAACCTCAGTTTTTCATCCTCAAACGGATGGGCTTGTTGAACGATTTAATCAGACTTTGAAAAATATGTTGCGCCGCTTTGTAGATCAAGAAAAACGCAATTGGGCTAAACTGCTTCCCTACTTGCTCTTTGCAGTTCGCGAGGTACCACAATCCTCAACGGGGTTTTCCCCGTTTGAGCTCTTGTACGGTCGGCAGCCGCGGGGTATCTTGGATCTCATAAGAGAAGGCTGGGAAGAACAGTCAAAGGAGTCTAAAAATGTAGTAAAATACGTGTTGCAGTTACGCGATCGCTTAGAATTAGTCGGTCGATTGGCACATGACAATCTCAAAGCGGCACAGCAGAAGCAGCAACAAAGCTACAATAAAAATGCAAGAATTCGGAACTTTCGACCTGGAGATAAAGTGTTGTTATTGTTGCCCTCATCGGAATCTAAGTTGTTTGCTAAATGGCAGGGTCCCTTTCAGGTTATTCGAGCAATTGGTAAAGTCAATTATGAGATCCGACAGCCTGGGCGTCGGAAAGAAAGTCAAATTTATCATGTTAATCTCCTGAAACCGTGGAAAGAACGGGAAGTCCATTTTATATCTCCTGTACAGGAGGGAGAGGATTTTGGACCCTCAATTGAGTCAGAGTCAGCAATTGAGGTCCCGATGGGGGAACAATTAACTCCTGATCAGCGTGAAGAGGTAAGCAATCTAATTAAAATGTTCAGTGATGTGTTTTCTAACGTGCCTGGAAGAACGCATTTGATCGAACATGCTATTATCACTCCGCCAGGTCTAAGAGTTAGACAGAGACCGTATCGCATTCCAGAGAGTCGGAGAGATTCTGTTCGAAGGGAGGTGGAGTGTATGTTGAAACTTGGGGTAATTGAACCTTCCCGAAGTGAGTGGTGTAGCCCAATAGTACCAATAGACAAGCCAGATGGGTCACTACGATTATGTATCGATTTTAGGAGGGTGAATGCTATCTCCAAGTTTGATGCATATCCCATGCCTCGAGTAGATGAACTCTTAGACAAACTGGGGCAAGCTCGGTTTATTTCAACTCTGGATCTGACGAAAGGATATTGGCAAATTCCATTAACGAAAGCCTCTCGTGAGAAAACGGCATTTTCAACCCCAGAGGGTCTTTTTCAATTTTGTACTATGCCGTTCGGACTTCATGGAGCGCCTGCTACTTTTCAGAGACTAATGGACAGGGTTTTACAACCTCATCGAGAGTATGCAGCTGCGTATATCGATGATGTAGTCATTTATAGTTCTTCCTGGAGAGAACATTTGACTAGATTAGAAGCCGTCTTACAGTCTCTGAGGAGGGCGGGGCTCACAGCGAACATGGCAAAGTGCGCTATTGGAAAAGAAGAAACTAAATATTTAGGTTTCATAATGGGTAAGGGTAGAGTGAAACCGTTGGTTTCAAAAGTCCAGGCTTTGTTGGATTCACCGGTACCTACCACGAAAACCCAGGTGAGATCACTGTTAGGGTTGGCTGGTTATTACCGCCGCTTTATTCCACACTTTTCCACTATAGCCGCCCCTCTCACTGATCTCACTAAAAAGAACGCTCCAAATAAAATTAAGTGGAGTGCAGAGTGTCAGACAGCCTTTGAATCTATTAAAACTAATTTGAGTCAGGCCCCAGCATTAATAAGCCCGGATTTCAGCCGAGAGTTCGTCCTGCAGACAGATGCATCGCAGACTGGTCTGGGGGCGGTTCTGTCCCAGGAGAGAGATGGTGTAGAACACCCGATACTATACATCAGTCGGAAGTTACTGCCCAGAGAACAGAGGTATTCGGTAGTGGAGAAAGAATGCCTGGCAGTGAAATGGGCAGTGGAATCTTTAAAATACTATCTTCTGGGACGACCCTTTGTACTCATCACAGATCACGCTTCTTTAAAGTGGTTAGACACGATGAAGGATTCAAACGCTAGGATTACGCGGTGGTACCTGGCGCTCCAACCCTTCGCCTTTCAAATAAGGTATCGTGCGGGTAAGTTACATCAAAATGCTGATTTTGTTTTCCCTGGGAGGGAGGGAAAAGGGAAGGGTTAGAGGTTTCCGAGTGTTCCTTCGGCTCCACTCTGAGGGGTGGGATATGTGATGAGTCAAAGGGTTTTCGGTCTGTGATTCAGCCTCCCGACAGTAGATGGCATCAAACCAACTCGGGACTTCCCTTACCAAGATCTCGTGACCATGGCAAAAGTCATCTTTTGAGGGGCGGCACCTTGGTGAGGGGCGGAAGTACGAGTATGTAAATTCCAGCCACTGGAGTCAAGTGAAGGATAAGGACACTTGTCGGTTGGGGATTGGTGTTCCACTGACTACAGAGGCGGGACATTACATACTAAAGGGAACGTACTACTGTGTTCGGGGTTGGTCCGAAAGTAAAAGTAGGAGGAGTAACGGGTGAAGGGAGAGACTGGTTTTGTGCAGCGGGTTTTTTTTGAAATACTAACATTTCTTTTGTCTTTTTTTTGTTTATGGTCACGACGAAGACAAATTAAAGACGTGTCATCAGTTTGTTTTGGATTTCACCCCTGCACTCCTTCCCTCACACCATTTTGTTTTTTTGTTTGTTATTTAATCCTTTTGTTGTGTATAGAAAATAAAAATAAATTATTTTATTTCTGTACACATAAATTAATGTCTGGACATTCCATTTAATACACTCTCGCCTCACCGTGTCATCCCCATATACCGAAAATTGTACTCCATAATGTTTATTACGTCCATCTAGTAGTGTCAGACGTGGTCCTTCCCAACCGGCTCCATCCAATGCCGGCAAAGCTGCATGCCTAATATAATACTGTGCAGTGTGCAATGCTTTACTGTCAAAATCTTCCAAAAGACACTGAGCACAAACAAAGCTACCTTTGTGATGTCATAACGGGGAAACATCCAAACTGAATGTGTACTGTAATTGCTAGTCCCAACACATAATGGAAATAAAATGTCTCAGAGGGAGCCTGAACTGCTTTCTGACAGTTTGATAATGGGACTAAGAGTAAAATGCCTTGCCAACTTGATGCACTTACAATGGAGTTGGGAAATGTCCAATCACAATATAAAGCCATTCTGGTATGTAGTAGTAAAACCAAAGGGAAAAGTAATTTCTCATAGGTTCTACTGTTTTGTTTCTCAATTACTGAATACCCATGGGTTAGTCTGAGTAGAAGAAAAGTTGATTTTGACATCCATCAAACTGTACCATATTCACCAACAAGAGAGCAGATATTGATATTGAGCTGATCATTCGATTGTACCAAGTTGCAAGAAATACAGAACTCACAAAAAAATGACAGTAAGACTGGTACACAGGCTACAAGAAAAAGATGAATACTAATAATTGGAGTACTACAAATTATTGCAAACCTTAAATAAAAAAATTTTAAAAAACACCAAAAAACAAAAAACAACTGTACAATTTCAAAACAATGTACTATTTTCAAGACTGTTTACTTGATTAATTATTGTACCTTTAATACTGTCCTTATTTTTACATTTGGAGGTTTGTAATTATTGAGTCATTTTTTTTTTTAAGGTGCTTATAGAGTTCAGAAGATGTTCCTTAATTCTAGTTGCCAGCCACACTGTAGCTTTTGGTTTTGCCATTGCGCTGAACTGAAAACACATGCTGTGCTTGCTTTGTTGCTTTCATTCACTGCTGTTATTCACAGAAGCTTGAAAACCTTGGACACTTGTTGGATTACCGGAGTGAGGAACCGAGGACTGGCCATTAATCTGTGAAAGCTAAGAAGCGGTGAGAGGAAACCCACCGCAGTACCACAACGAAACCCAGTGCTTCCTTTGTTGTTATTTATTTTAGCAGTTTTGTTTACTGGAGTTTACCATTGCTGGTATTCCAGGGGGTTTTCTTGTTTATTTTTTGCAATACTAGACTCGTTTATTGGCTGACGTGGGGCACGTATAATTGTCAGCTACTCTGGATCAGATTTCCTTTTGTATTGTTGGAAATACACAGTAGGCATTCACTAGATCGCAGTGGCTCTTAATAATATAAAGACAATTGGGCTCATCTGGTTTCTATTACTTATCATTTCTGAACTCAGGTCAAAGCACTTTAGCAGAGACTATATCAATAGCTGAGTAATTGCAATAAGTACCACATCATAAAAAATCATTTCCGTCAACAAAACCTATGGAATTGTAATCTGAAGCTACTTGCTGCTCTTTTTAATTTTCCATGTCAACATATACGTGTGTATTTCATTCAGCTGTACACATTCCCTATTGGAGAATATTTATATTCCTCCAATTAGTTTATTTGTACAGACACACAAGGAGTGCACACAATTGAGGGGGGGAGGGGGGGGGGGTTACATAATGTAAATATAATGTATTGAGAAACAAAATTATTAATTGTGTTTTAATTGTTATATTTTAATTAAACATATATGAATCTTTGACAGACAATGTTGGTTTTATAAATGCACTATTAAATGTCTTGAGACCCCAATATTAGCTTAAATTGCAGTCTAACATTGTAATATATAAGTCTGAGAACTTAAAAAAAAAAAAAAAATCTATGTGGTTTTATTAGAGGTCACTGCATATATTCATTTGTTCTATCAGTTTTATCCCCATTCTATGAATGAGATATAACTGTGTGCTCAATCACATCAGTAAATATATAGGATGCACAAATCCACAGTTACTTTTCAGGCACCCACGGAAGGCCTAATATACTGTGTGTGTGTGTGTGTGTATATATATGTGTGTGTATATATATATATATATATATATATATATATATATATATACACACACACACACACACACAGTGCCTATAGTAAGTATTCACCCCGCTTGAACGTTTTTGTTGTGGTTCTACCAAGTACTGACTCAGGGGGGTGAATACTTATCTAACCAAGACATTTCAGTTTTTTTGTTTTTTTTTCATTTTTTAATTGTTGTTTCACAATAAAAATTATTCTCTTGCCTCTTGAAAGTATTGAGTATGTTCTGTAAATCAAAGGAAAAAAAAATCCCATTTAAATGCATTAAGATTTCAGGTTGTAACACAACAAACTATGAAAACGTCCAAGGGGGGTGAATACTTACTATAGGCACTATATATATATATATATATATATATATATATATATATATATATATATATATATATATATATATATATATATATATATATATATATAATTCATGAGGGGGTGATGATCAAATTCAATTATTAGCCATTCCTTCTGTACACATATGTTATTTGCAGTGCACCCACCTCTGCATCACAGAAGCCATCCCGTCTGGGTTTTCCAAACACCCAGACTGTGTCCCCTTCCTTAAAGGCCAACTCTCGACTAGGATGAATGTTGGGGCTGTCTTTCAGGGGACTGTAACTGTAGATGGCAACAAACTGAAAGAAACATACAGATGAGAGTTAGATGTTAGTTAGAAGATACAAATACACAAGTGTAAAAATAAATAAACCTGATTGCTCCTTGCAGATTCATTGAATCACATCCTTCCATTCCTCTACAGTAGGTCACATGAATGAAGCCAGACATTGAAATCACATTTAGTTATAGTAAAAGTAGTGAATGGTTATTGTGCTTCACTTGCATAAACACAACTATAAGCACCTGCTACAGTATAACACTGTCAATAGAATGCAGACTTCCATAGACAGCCGATTCCATGTGATGAGTCTGCAAGGTGTTTAAACTGTTTTTGAGGGATGCATGACTATTTCTCAAATATGACTTTTAATTATTTCAGGGACCGTGGGCTATACAGATTATTCTGTTCTCCAAAATCATTACTTTCTTTCTCATAAAACATACGGTAGCACAGTGTTAGACAGAGGAACATGGGATTTTTTACATTATTTTAAAGTCCCTACGGTGACCAGGTGTGTAATCACAGAGCCGGAGGTGAAATGCCTTCATGTTCCAGTATGAAACCACCTAGCCACCCAGCACAGATCATATCCACTAGAAAGGGAGCCTCTGAACTTCATATGAACTGAATTACCAGTGCTGTGCTGACCAAAATCTCCACAGCTATATACTCTATCTGCTGCATCTCTGTGCAAGATAACTCAAAGCTATTATTTTAAATACAACAGAGACATTTGTTTTATTTTTCAATATTGTATTGTTATACGTAGTTACAGTGCAGATGTTGTTATACATAGTTACAGTGCAGACCTTTTTATTTGACCAGCATTTTCATCCCTGGATCAATATGGTAAAATCAACAACTGTTATGCAGTACAACGCTACACAAAATACTGTATACAATGCAGAATGCACGAACTGTAAACACAAACATACAGTAGTAAATTATTTTAATTCTTTGTGCTTTACATATATTTATAGATAAAAAAAAAAAAAAGTGATAGTGAATTTATACTTACCATAGATGGTTTAACACCTGCGTATTGTGAAAATGATGTGCACTGAAGAGGCTGGCTGACATTCTACAAATTAAAGTAAGGAAAACTTTGAAAGTAAAACACTTTGAAAATAGGTATTTTCTGGGCAGTCCATTAATACTTAATGGTTGCATTTAATATCTGATTAATATACAAACCACGTACAATGTCATCCATCATAATTGCAACTGTGTAACAATGACATTCTTTGAGAGTGTTAAATAAACCAACATGTATATTAAACTATGTTACTGATAAAACTGTATTTTATTGAACAAAAAATATATGTTCTTTAAATGTCTCATGAGTTAAATCTGTGGGAATAGGTGCAATTTGTGTACTTTAAATCCTACAGTTCAGACAGACGGTTGACTAACTGGACAAGACAATTGCAGGCAGTTTCTTTAAAAAGACAACTGGCTTAACCCAGAGAAAATGAACTTTCATAATTCTACAAGCCAGCCAGACTGCATGGAAGCCAACAGGCATATTTAGCATGGGCTGTCGGTGATCTTGTTACTTTGAGTGTTGTGTGAGGTAGTGTTTAGGAAACATACTGTACACACATAGCACATAAAGCATAGACTGTAAATTACAACAATCACAACATGAAATTGAAAAAATTGTAGGATAAATCTTAAGAAATCTGAAGAGGGTGAAACACTTAATGAAAGCTTATAACTCATGCTAAAACCTGCCCCCCCCCACCACCACCACCACCACACAGACACTTAATAAAACCCAGACTGTACCAGCAGACCTGCCATATTTTTATATGACCTTTAACTGACCAAATGCTGTTTTCAGTCACTTTCCTCTAAGCAAAGGTTACAGATGAGATGACAAATACTTTACTTTGTTAAGTGCAAAGTAAAGTATTTCTGTGTGAAAACTGTATTCCTTCCTATGAGGCTCACCTGCTGAGATCTGCCACTGCACTGTTGACCAAGCGAGTTACCGGGCTCCGCCGATGATAAAGCTCCCTCAGGGGACGCGCTGATGCTCTGAAAGTGACGGTGGACCTTTTCAGCAACCAGGCCATTGGCACCGAGCGTCTGAACGCTGACTTGAAATGGTAGAGACAGATCGAGGTTCTCCAACACAGCCTGAAAGACATATCCCCATAAGACTCGTGCTGGCTAGAAATCAATGAACACATGTGGGATTGCAAAGTTCAAGTAATAAATAAATAAATAAATAAATACCTCTAAATATTTAACTACCTGGGGAGGGGGTGGGGGGTGGGGGTTACTTTCCACCCAGGTTTGCAGCTGGATGGTGGTCACATATCAAAGGGCGCTCAGGGATTCAAACCCGAGTGTTATCTGGCTCGCAGCTCTTAACTTCTTACCACGTAGAACATAACTGTTTGTCCAGAACCAGTCAAATTAAAATGAAACACCTGAATCTACTGCACCAGCGACTTAATTAGCCTAATTCAAACATTGTGTGACTGCTGCAACCTGCTTATTGATCAGGAGGACTGGTTATCAACCGCTGCTTTTCCAGCCAAGGTAGTGCCTCGTTTCACCTGCCAAACCTAAGCAACTGATGGGACCATACTACTTTACGGGACACTAGGGGGCAGGCCCAGAGTAGCTAAGGGGAGCAGTATGAAGACATGAGGCTCTTAGTGCTACAACACTCATGTCAGACATGTACCTACCTTAGTACAGGCTGAGCTCATGACAGACTTGTGAAATTCCCCATCGACATATATCTATGAAACAGAAAACAAAGGGTTAAGAGGCTCATATTTAAGGAAAGCAGCTCCTCTTTTATCACACTGTCCCTGTAAACACTTATTTATTGCCTATTGAGATTTCAAATCCCCCTCTCCCATTATTATTCTCTACCCTCTGACAGGAGTTAGCTGGTTGGATAGGGGAGACTATGTTGGAAGTGTTTTTAACACAGCAAGGTGCCCTGAGCCAAGTTAAAAACAAAACAAAAAAATACAATAAATAATTATTGAATATATTACATTATAAACTGCTACAGCAATGGCTCAGTATAAAAACACATAAGGTTCTACCCTCTATCTGAATGATAAAATGCTGCTCCTGTTCAAGAGCCTTGTAAGAGATCAGCTGTACTCTAGCAGTTAGTAATAATCCATCACAGTGGGGCGGTGTGAACGTGGGCTCTGTGCGTGTGGATAGGAGGAATAGGATGATTCTTGCTGCTGCCTCAAGATCAGCACTGACCAGCACAAGCTGCATGATATCAAGTAGGTAATACAGCTTCACCTTGATGAATTGATGATTGGTTAACAGAGACCACCATCCTCTATGGGAATTAAAGAGAACTGTACATGACAGCATTTCCAATCAGGTCACACTCAAATAATATCAGTGAAAACATGAACGGAGTAGTTAAGTTGAATAAAGTGTAAACATAAGGGAAGAGGCCTTTTAAGTGCATGCTATAGTATTCTCTTGGCTCTAATTAGACATTTAATTAAACATAAATGATACACTATGAAAACAGAACATTCATTCTTATCATACATATATACAAAGAATATTGCTGCCTACCCTGTAACCATGAATGAAAGTTCCGTTGCTGCAACCTAGCTCGTCCACTGAAGGTCTCTCCCAACTTATCATCACACTGCTTTGCCCCACCGTCTTTATAATCTGGACTGAGCCAACCGGCGATGGGGGTTCTGTGTAGAGAAAGAAACGTCAAAGAATATCATGAGGAATTCCCTACTGTGGATACATGCATGGATACACTTCTAAGCTGAATTATTTATAAAGTTTGGTAGATTTACAAGGCAATTACAACTAAAACTACTCCAAAAACTCTGAACATTGTACAATAAACTAGCATCCTGTATAAAAAACAATATCCCTTATTACTGGAATCAGAGGCAAAACATCATCTAATTGTTTTGTGCAAGTTTAAGGGTCAATATAAAATAAGTACAACATTACCAGTCTGATAAATAAACACGACTATTGAATATCACAAAGACACAAAGACAGGGGGCATGTTCACACACCTCCTTGTGTGAAATCAGTACAAATCAAATTGAGCTTTAGCAACAGCTAGAGAAGATTACATTCTCACTGTACAAAATCATGGCTGGAATAGAGTGTTTAAGCTGTACATCTGTCTAGTCTTTTCACACTCTGCTATTATACAGCATGACAATCAGATTTATTTAGCTATTAAAAATATTCTAACCAAACAATCTTACCATTACATTACAGTGTTGCCTGGATGTTTTTTTTATGTATCTTAAAAATGAATTGATGTACATTGGTTTTATTAATTTAACTCACCAGTTTATTATGATAACAGTTATATGTTTCAGGCATTTGCTTTTTATCATGATACTGTATGTACAAACCCCATACAGAAAGTTAACTCTTTATGCCACGTCATATTAACATGTAAGTCAGAGTTTAAAGACATCGTACAAGTCTAAGGTATTGTATTTCATTTCTGGTACTGTTTTTACCTTGCTTTACTCTTATAGCTCTTTCCAGGAATACTTTACTGGACCCTGCCTCCTTAGCATCCTTCCCTTGGGTGTTGTTTAGTAATGACCAGTCTGACAAATTGCTCCTCATTGCTGGCGAGCGTGAGCAATTTGCATTCTCCCCAGAGAGCCACATGTCATCAAGTTCGACTTCTGCGTCACTCCTAGCTTGGTTGATACATCTTCCACTTGGCTCATTAATCTGACCCTTCACTTGGTCATCACTGTCTGGACTCTGCACGCCCCCCCTTGTCTGAGAGCAAATGGTGCAGCCAGGTTGTTCCAGTTCATTCTTGACCTGTGTTCTTGTGGGGAGGGATGTGCCATCTTGGACTAGAGAGGGGGTGGACAGAGTACTGCGGTCTGTCTCAGAATTGGATTCAGATGTAGCAGATGAGGTCACCTGAATTACAACCGGTAGAAGAAAACGTAATTTTTTTAGATATTTAATAGCTACAAATTTACATGGTGGTCTCCTGAGGTATTGGAGGACCACTTTCTTCAAAAGCCTCAAACAGAATGCACAGCTTTGCAGACTGAGTCTCCTTTTCGACAGAGGTCAGTCTAAGTTCATTCTATAGGTTCTCAGGTTTTACATGTTAGGTGAACTTGAGTATTATGGTGGAAGCCATTCTTCCTTACAGTGACACTACCAAGACAAGCCCAGAGATTGGGTTGAAAAAACACAACTGGGACTCGAATCTTCCATGGACTGACCAATGTCCCAGAGCACAGCAAGCTGATTTCAATTTTTGGCAGAAAAGTGTATAGATTAGCATGCCATCAGCTTGTGTTTCAATGAGGAATAACCCCTTCGACCTCAGGTTGAGGTCAGGGTGAGGGGTTAGGAATTGGGTTAGACCATTTTACATATCAAGTCGATGGGGTCCTATTTTGGCTTGGGATTCAATTATATACACAAAAGAACCACACATACATTTACAGCTGCACAAAACACAAGACATACCATACAATGTAGAAACATAAATGCAAATATACAAAAGCCCAGGTGGACACCATATGTTCTGTTCCAGCATACATAACCACCGCCAAGCAGGAATTTTCTGAAGACTTAAGACAATTATTCCAGAAAGAGCTAGTCCCCAGTGTAATGAAGCACATTCAATTGAAAAGAATTTATTGACCTGGTAATTGCTGCGATGTGATTGGTGCAGCTGCTGATGAAGGTGTATGATCCTCTCTGGACTAGTTAACCTTGGGTTTGGATTGGCACACTTGCTACGAGGCGTGTACACTTCATGTAGGCCACCCCTCTCTTCCACAAAGCAAGCTGGTACCAGCCCCGCCTCTCCCTTCACTTCTGCATGGTACAACCCATGACTGTCTGGAATGCCAGTGACCTGGACTGCTTCCCCAGCACATAGAGGCAGCTGCAATAATAAAAGACACTAAAAACAACCTAAAAAGTGTACAGTGCAGGTCTATATGCCAAACTGCAACTCAATTGTTCACCAAATAATTTTGTGCAACATTTTCACCCAATTTACCTTGGTAAATGCTTTACACATTTTTTTTATCGTCACCTAAACTAATATTTACTGGATTTTTGGCGATTGGTTATCCAGTTTGACTTGATTTGCTGATAAAGAGTTTAGCAATGTAGTGGATGATATAGCTAAGCTGAAACAAGGGAAATCATTTAGATTCAGTATGCATTCTGAGTAACTTGCTTCACCAATCAATCAATTCATCATTGAGAAGTGGCATATTGGCTTTCTCTGGGGCTCTTATCTGGTCAATGATACCCCATTGGCATCTATTACTCTGTTACAAATGAAGTGTTTTCTTTATTTATTGTAATGTAACTGAAGTGGATTAAATCAGCCTCTTTCTACACACACACTTCATGTATTACTTCTTAACCCTAAAAACAGTCAGCACTTTCTCTGATCTTTGTCATAAGCTGCTGAACCTGGAAGTAATCTATATTTTAATTTAACTCTTTTTCTGTGCTGTGTACCGTGACTCTCAAAAGTATTCACCCCCCCTTGGACTTTTCCACATTTTATTGTGTTACAACATGGAATCAAAATTGATTTAATTAGGAATGTTTGCCACTGATCAACACAAAAAAAGTCCATAATGTCAAAGTGAAAAATAAAATCTACAAATTGTTCTAAATTAATTACAAATACAAAACAAAAAATAACTGATTGCATAAGTATTCACCCCTTGAGTCAATATTTGGTAGAGGCACCTTTGGCAGCAATTACAGCCATGAGTCTATTTGGATTTGTCTCTACCAGGTTTGCACATCTGGACACTACAATTTTTAACCCATTCTTCTTTGCAAAATTGCTCAAGCTCCGTCAAGTTGGATGGGGACCTTTGGTGAACAGCAATTTTCAACTCTTTCCACATATTCTCAATTGGACTGAGGTCCGGGCTTTGACTGGGCCACTCCAGGACATTGATCTTTTTGTTTTTAAGCCACTCCAGTGTGGCTTTGGCTGTATGTTTGGGGTCATTGTCCTGCTGGAAGATGAATCTTCTCCCAAGTCCCAGGTCTCTTGCAGGTTTTCCTCCAGGATTTCTCTGTACTTTGCTGCATCCATTTTCCCCTCTATCTTCACAAGCTTTCCAGGCCCTGACGCAGAGAAGCATCCCCATAGCATGATGCTGCCACCACTCTGCTTCACGGTAAGGTTCTCAGGATGATGTGCGGTGTTAGGCTTGTGCCAAACATAGCGCTTAGTGTTGAGGCCAAAAAGCTCTATTTTGGTCTCATCAGACCACAGTATCACCTTCCACTTGGTCTCAGAGTCTCCCACATGCCTTCTGGTAAACTCTAGCTGAGATTTGATGTGAGTTTTTTTCAATAATGGCTCTCTTTTTACCACTATCCCATAAAGGCCAGTTCTGTGAAGCACCCGGGCTATTGTTGCCGTATGCTTAGTGTCTCCCAGCTAAGCCATGGAAGACTGTAACTACTTTAGAGTTGTCATAGGCCTCTTGGTGGCCTCCCTGACTAGTGCCCTTCTCGCCCAGATTATCAGTTTTTGAGGACGGCCAGTTCTAGACAGACAGATTCACAGTTGTGCCATATTTTAACCATTTCTTAATAATGGACTTTACTGTGCTCCGGGGGGTATTCAATGTCTTGGAAATGTTCTTATATCCTACCCCTGATTGGTGCTTTTGAAGAACCTTATTCCGGATTTGCTTTGAGTTCCTTCGTCTTCATGATGTAGTTTTTGTTTGGAAATGTACTAACCAACTGTGGGACCTCCCAGAGACAGGTGCATTCAACCTGAAATCATGTGATACACCTTAATTGCACACAGGTGGACTCCATTTAACTAATTATATGACTTGTAAAGACAACTGGTTGCACCAGAGTTTATTTAGGTGTGTCATAGCAAAGGGGGTGAATACTTATGCAATCAATTATTTTCTCTTTTATATTTGTAATTAATTTAGAACAATTTGTAGATTTTATTTTTCACTTTGACATTATTGCCTTTTTTTGTGTTGATCAGTGGCAAAAACTCCTAATTAAATCCACTCTGATTCCATGTTGTAACACAATAAAATGTGGAAAAGTCCAAGGGGGGTGAATACTTTTGAGAGCCACTGTACATTGCATTCAAGCACTGTATTATCCTGGCTGCAGGCTCCAAAAAAACATGTATGGCTATTTCAGATTCAGCAGAAGAGTGTGAGCTATAATGTATCAGTTTAGCTTTAAAAGCTTAGCGGCAGTCAAAATATGCATAACCCTGATATCCTGCACATATACACTGTGCACACGAAACGGCTTGTATATATGATTTACTGTAGTTTATGATTTATGAGTTTGAAGTTAGGAATTAATAGATTTTTAACCCTCAGTGTTTTTCAGGGGTAACCTTTAGTAATATACACACAAGATGAAAGTCTTACAGTTGGCAGCACTGTCCTTGGCATGTCGGGGCAAGGGGTAAAATCAGTCTTGGCTACACAGGATCTGTAATTCAGAGACCCTTCCAGGTCTGGAAGGCTCCCCCTGCCACTGGAGAGGGAACTCTGCAGAAAACCTGAAACAAATAGGCATTAGTTGAGCCGGTAATCAAGAGAGCATTGTAGTATTAGAGCTAACTTTCATTTTTATCTTTTTATTCTAACATAAAAAATACAGCAATGGAATAGCTTTCAACATTCCACCAGTGAGTATATATTTCAGTATGAGCGTATGGGATCTGCTCATTGTTGTTGCAAATATTATTACTGCTGCTTCAGTCTGTATGTTCTTACTTAAATACACACAGCTCTCTGGTTGCTGAACGCCCTTGTTTCATCTCAAAAACAATTACAGAACAAATTTACATGCTGATGTTTGTTCTTACTTACATTAAATAAAACTTGTATTTATATAGTGTAGCATTCACATACAGTATGCTGCCATATGCACAAAGCATTTAACTTTTTTAAAAAACATATAATTGTGGCCAGGAATATGTTCTGAAAATAATCACAAGTGCACGATGTATGTTTTTTTGTTACTATTCATCATTTCCAAAAACTTCAGTTCGATAATTATTATAATTAATCAAAGCCCAAAGCGTACCCTGGCTCAGATTGTCGCTAGCACTTTAATTGAACGTGAGCCCCCTTTCCCATTTAGCCTCTTTGAAAATGTATTTTCTCACCTTCTTTTTCATTCATCTTTTCATTGACCCATACATCTTCATAAAAGTCCTAAACAAATTACAGTAAAAAAAACACATCAAACTTAGTCCGTTTATATACAATCTGTTTATGCTTTGAAGCTTTTGTTAGAGTGGGTTGGAAATAGGCTTCAAAACGTTTAAATGAATCCTGCCTATTGTACAATAATTTAAATTATGGGTATTTGTTTTATTTTTATTTTTCACCAAGAACGCAATTCCACTTCCACTTATGAACTACTATATACATTGTTGGACACTGGAGACATTCACTGCTTTTAATTCCATCATGAAACTAACAGATAGGTGAAATTTAAATCTATAGTTATTACTGGATATTAATGAAGTGTTTGTGATAAAAAGCACAATTTGCTGTGCACATTAGGATCATTCGTTCTTTACCTGACCGCCATGTGCAGCACTAAAATCCCTGGAGTACTCAAACAGTGCGGTGTCATTCACCAGGTCCTCAGCCTCTTCAATCAGACTGAGGTCAATCACGCCATGCCTACGGAGCATCCTGACCATCTGAATGATCAGGCTGTTCCTGTCATGACATTTCTGCACTATGCACGCCAGCTTGGCCTACAGAAAACAAACAGGGTCAGAAATAAAGACAAATTGGCATACAAATACTTCTTAAAAATGACCTTATCCTGCCCCTAACTACTGTGTCTATCAGCACTCTTCAATACTTCTGGCTGATCATCTCCTTATTTATTCCCTCAGTCCTTTCACCCTACTGAAGGTGGAATCCAGATCCTATTTTGTAGCAAAACTTGTTTTTGCTTCAAGGCTAGTTTTCTCACTTATACAATCATTGACTGCTGTACAAGACTTCTGCAGTAACTTTGTTTACGTTGTGGGATGCTTGCTGAGCATCCCACAACTAATCCTGCAAATGGATGCCAATGTATGTATCTGTGATGCAGTAAACCTGACAGACAGGGAAGCAGACAAAATGTACACAGATTCACCATAGGGATTTTAGCCCTCCTTGATACATTTCACGTTCGAGTTAATGGTGCTAATGAAAACCTTGTTAAAAAAAAAGTAACTATTATACAGAACTACTCTTTAATCTGTAGCATCTAAATGCTTCAAACCCCTTTTTTTTTAAAGGGTTCCTGTTTCTCACAAGCTTACCTTTAAAAGGGCCATATCTAATCCCGCTTCTGTTTTCTTCCTTTCAAGCTCATCAAACTGAGAATAACAAAACCAACATTATTCTTAATTGTCTAATGTCAAGGTAAAAAAAAATTGTGACGATGAAATGATCTTCTCCTCATTCCATTTGACAAGGGGGAGGACAACGATACTTACAGAAGTTACGTTTGTGATAAGGAACAATTGATTTCTAAATGCTTCAAACAAATAGATTTTGTTTCCAACCCTGTTCATGACACTGTGACCTTTGAGACCCATGTTGCTCTATTTTTCATTTAGTAAAATATGCTGCCTATATACTGTATAATTACAGGGTTACTGACCAATCTTACACAACAAGGACAGTGTATAATCATGAACACAAGGGCCAGTGTTAATGTGTTACCTGGGTTTTCATTGCATCGTATCTAGACTTCAGACCCTTGACCGCACTGCTCCATTCTTCCATATCACTGAGCTTGTCTTTCAGAGCATAATTCTCTGCTCTCAAATCATTTTCAATAGAAGACTGACATACAAACACAAAAAAACATCGGTCTGTTAATTATGTTGCAAACACTCTTTACATAACAAACAATAAAAATGACCATTCAAGCAGAAAAAGGCATTTCAATCTGCTACACAATTAAAAACAAAAAGTTGTCAGCAAGTAAGCTCATGGGGCCGCCAGCCCCAATACCACAATTAAAGGAAAACCACAATGGGTGTAAGTTGTTGATTATGTTTCCTCTTTTCTCACCTTTACACTAAGTTGTGTCTTTAGTTGTACCAGTTTGTCCTGTCTGCCTGCCTGGTCTTTGAGCTGGGATTTTAATGTTAAAATGTGTTGTTCATGTGCCAAGGCATCTATCTGTAGATTCTCCAGTTCTTGGATCCTCTTTGTCAATTTGCTTATCTGAAATGTATTTTCACCACCATTATTAGAAGCAGTAATTAATAGATGTTGTACTGTGCTATTTGTATCACTAACTCCTTATTCACCATGTTAACTGCCTTATATAGTTTCCATGTTATGGATTACCAACCACTTAGGTAATTCCATATTGGAGTTTTTAAACTACAGTTTTACAGTCTACTACTGAATTAGACAATATTTTCTGATTTTGAAAACAATGCATGTACACAATACAATATAAATAAGGTGAATTACATTTCCCAAACATCAAACCACCAACTGTAACACTAAATAACTACTGATAACCACTTTTATTAACAGCAGTCTGTGACCATTATGTCATGAAAGCATAGATTATGTAAACACGTATATGGTAGCACATGCATAAACATTGAGACTCATGTTACAAAAGAAACATGATAACCCGATGCTAGTTCAAATTTGTAGTGTCCCCCTCACCCCCACCCAAGTGCTGGATTATTCTTACAGCCTTAAGAGATCACTGGGCTTTTGTAGTTGTTGTACCTATTTACATATTAAGGTCTCATACAGGACCTGTTTGAGACCATGGTAATGAATTACATTTGCATTCAATATTAGGCCAGAAGGTAGATGTTCCAATGTGAGATGTTTACCACACTAAAATAAATCTACTCTACAGCACCAGCAAAAATATAATTTTTCCAAGTAGTAATAAATGTTTGTACTCCAAGTCTATTGCATATGAAGTGAAAAAAAGATCACATGTTTATAATGGAAGTATATTTAGTCTTCACTACTTGCTTCAATAATTCACTCAGATAGTTCAGATAGTCTCTTTTTTTATTAAGTTTTAATACCTTATCTCTTTGTTCAACATTGTCATTTTTCATAATTTCTGAATCTTTTGAAGTTTCCCTCATTCTCTTAACTTCATTCACTGCCTGGGACAATTTTTTCACAGCATCCTCCCGTTTCGACTCTGCAAAACCCAGGTCTTTGTACCATTTCTGTGCCTAAAAGACATAATAGAAAAGCTTCTTGTTAAGTTTTATTTCTCTCATCTAATACTCCCCAATATTTACCATTTGTCCTGTACAAGCATACCTCAGCTTTTGTTTTTTCTAACTCCTCCCGGGACTCCCTCAGTTTTGTTTCTGTTCTTTCAAGCTGCTTTTTCAAGTCAATGTCTTCTTCAGTCATTCCAGGCTGCGCCTGTTAAAATGGAAATGTTAAGCCATGTGACGGCTAACCTACATTATGTTGCAGAAACACAAGCTGTCATCTTCAACAAAGCCAACAGAAACAACTGGATCTTATTATTTTACAGCTATGGCTATGTCATTTCTGAATTGGTGTGACATATTCACAATGATAACCTATTTTTACACTGTGCTGTACTGCTATCGTACTGTATGGCAGTGAGTTTCAACATGAACTAAAAATATTTAAAAAATAGAAAACTGTGTGGGGCTGTAGCCTTAAACACAATGGTATTTTCAAGATAATTGCTGTGTAAGCAGAAACTTTTTTTGGTCATCCACATGATGACCAGTTATTCTCCACAGCAAATAAGAAAGTGCAGTAGAGTCACATAAAAGACTGTCCAATTAAGAGACTAATGCACAAGCGAATAAATAGAGTGATCTAATATCACAAAATAACTGTTACTGACAAACACATTTCAATCCAGTCAAGGCTCTCATTACCTGGATAGTATTTTCCAGATTCACGGTTTTGTATGACATCACCATCCACTTTTGTTTGTGTGCGACATCACCATCCACTTCATTCCTGGGTGACTGAAAGTCCTCTTTCTGCAGTGCACTTTCTGATTCTGATAATCTTTCATTGTCCTCTGTCATATGGGAAGGGGCGTCCACATATTCTCTTTGCTCTTTTTGGTTATCTGCTAGTAAACTACTCATTGCAACCTGACATGCTTTATCTACTTTCACCTTTTTATTACTTTGCTCTGTAGATTTATTTTCGAATTTATTTACTTTTTGAAGCAGTATTTCTTTTTCTCTGTGTGCTTGTTCCAGATTTATCTTCACCTCTGCCGCTTGGTTCAATTCTAGGTTGTGGATTCGGTCCAACAACAGCTCATTGTCTCTCATTAATCTGTCAGCTTCATCCTTCAGTCCTCTTACAGACTCATCCATATTTATTTTTTTGCAGTCATCCAAAACTAAAACTCTTTCTCTCAGTTCTCTATTTTTGGCACTGATGCTTTCATCACTCTGAATGAGGCCCATTTGTCTTTCCAAATCTCTTTTCTGTTCTTGTAGGCAACTGACTGTCTGCATTCCTCTCTCATTTTCCACTTGCAGATCTAAAAGTTTTTGAGAACATATTTCTTTCTCGTCTTTAAGCTGCAGAACTTCCTGCTCAGTCATCTTATTGGCTTCTACCAGTTCAGATATTTTCTGGAGACAGTGCTCTTTCTCACATTGGAGCTCAGATAGTACCTTGAAGCTTTTTTCCAACTCTTCTCTCTGTTCGGAGAGCTTCTGAACACAATTCTCATTCTCTTCACTGAGGGTGTTAATTTTTTGTGAAATTTCACAGTTCTCCTCTTTCAGACAAACAATTTCCCCATAACTTTCTTTCAGGGCGTTTTCAAGCTCAGCAATCAGACTGGAGCTCTCTTCAACCTTTTTTTGCAATGCGGAAATTGTGTCGATGCACTGTTTATTCTCAACCACTAGCTTAGAAATGTTCTGAAGATGCTGGCCGTTTTCATCTTGCAAACAGACGACTGCTCCAGAGCTTTTTTTTAGCTCTTTCTTTAATTCAACAATCTGAGAGCTCTCTTCCACCTTTTTCTGTAACCCTAAAATTGTGTGACAACACTGTTTTTTCTCATCTTCCAGCATGCAAAGTTTCTTCAATTGCTGAGTGTTCTCTGCTAGAAGATGAGTTTGCTCCTCATGGTTTTCTTTTAGCTCTTTCTGTAGGTTAGCAATCACCTCAGAACTCTCTCCCATCTTTTCCTGTAGTCCTGAAATTGTGAAATCGCACTGTTTTTTGTCCTCCATCAGATTTGAAACGTTCTGTTGATACCAGCCCTTCTCTACTTGCAGATGAGTAACCTCCACAGAGCTTTCCTGCAGCCCATTCTTTAGGTTAACATGTTTGTTTTCGACCACAAGCTTTGAAATGATCTGCTGCTGCTTATTATTCTCTTCTTGTAGATGGATGATCTCTCCCAGGGGTTCTTCTAGGGATTTATTTAGATCTACAATCACATCAGAACCCTCTTCTGTATTTTCCTGTAGCTCTGCAAATTTGGGGCCACAATGTTTTTTCTCCTCCTCTAGCTTGGAAAGCTTCTGCTGATTCTGTAGGCTCTGTTCTTGCACATAAACACTTTCTCCACAGGCTTCTTTGAGCTCAGAAATCACCTTCATACTCTCTTCCTCTTTTGAAATAGAATAGGAACACTGGTTTTTCTCCTCTACCATCTTGGAAATGGTCTGCTGGTAATGACTGATCTCTTCCTGCGGATGAATAATCACACCAGAGCCTTCTTTCAGCTCTTTCTGTAGATCTATAATCACCTTCGTACTCTCCTCCACTTTTTCTTGTAGCTCTGAAATTGAGTCAGAGCACTGTTTTTTATCACCCTCTAGAGTGGAAAGGTTCTGTTGATGTTGAATACTCTCACTTTTCAAGCAAAGAATCTCTTCAGAGCTTTCTTTTAGCTCTTTCGACTGACCAACAATCACCTTGGAACTCAGCTGATGCTGTGCATTCTCTACTTGCAGCCGAGTAATCTCCACTGAGCTTTCCTGTAGGGCAACAATCACCTTAGCCTTCTCTTCCACATTTTCTTGTAGCTTTGAAATTAAGAAGGAGCTCTGCTCTTTCTCATCCTCTAGTCTGGGAAGATATTGCTGAACGTTCTCCTCATGCATTTTAACCGCCTGGCTCTGAAGATTTGCTTCTAGTTTCGCAATCTGATTAAGAAGCTCTTCATTCTGTCGCCCCAGAACTTTGTTTTCCTGTCTCCAGTTATTTTTAGTTGTCTCCAATTTTAAATCGCTTTCCCCTTTTACAGCTTCCAGCTCCTGGGAAAACAACTGAACTTGATGCTCAGCCAACCTCAGATTTGCTTCTAGTTTGGCATTCTCCTCAGATGCTTTTTGTATCAGACTGTCTTTACTGCGTAAGCTGTTTTCCAAGTCTGTCTTCTCATTTTGCAGACACTGCACTTCAGATTCAAGGTTCAGAATAATTTCTTTGAGGGATTCTATATTTGTTTTCGATTCTATATTCAGTGTTGGAGGCTCTGTACTTGGTGTTGAAGACTTTAGTGTCATAAAACTATGAGACTCATGAACACAGTCGCTGGTGATGTGATTGTTGTCCATATTGTTACAATCAACATCTATTGTTTTTGTGACTAGGGAAATTAAGTCTGACTTGGTATTCTGAATTTTGTGGCTTACAAGCTCCACTAGGTCAGGTTGTGGTTGGATCACTGTAGTGTCCTTCTGGGCGGAGGGAGGTATGTCTTTATTTTCGTTTTCCTGGACTCCTTGGGTAGAATTATTCATCCAGAATGTTTTACTGTCTTGCACTGGAGATGATCCAAGTAACATTGACAGTTTTGTTTGAATGTCTGGCCTCTGGAGGTACAGACTGACCTGTAACAATAGTAGAAAAAGTAGTAAATAGTAAAAAATAAAATTACAACATACTGAACATGTTGACTATATCTTTATTTTCATTACCTGCTCTACTGGAATAATGGTTTATATTTCTGTCCTTGGTAACACTTGAAAATGTTCATGATTATTTCAGGTGTATTAAGGGGAATGTTACGAAGTCACGAAAACTATGTCACGAACTCATGCTTGTGACTTTTGAATTCAATAGGAATTTGATTTGAAATCAGTAGGAAATCATGTGTTAGTTACATTGGAATTACAGACACTTACCCTGTCCTTTTTAAAAGTAAACATTTTTCCAAATGTAATGAATTCATACTATATAATATTTAAACAGCGTCCCACAGGTTTTTTTTTTTTTTTTTTGTGATTAATGATTTTGTGATTATGAAAGTTTGTTGGAGTGGCAAAGTTTTTACTGCGTTGTTCTGGAACAGTATTTTTTTCATTTTCTTTTCTCTATTGCCTTGGTGATCTTTTGTGTAAGTTCAACCTGAAGGCAAAGCATAAAGTGATTTAGGTACTTGCCTGCTCTAAATCCCCACAACGGACAGCTTGCATGACATCTGCAAAGACACACGAGGTGTTTTCCAAGAATGGGATAAGAGTCGGCTCCAGCAAACCCGCACAGGCACATACGTCTGTGTTTCCATATTGTGGAACCAATCCTGTAGCGAAATTGAACAAAAAAAGCAAGGTTGGAAATCTTTTTATTAAATAATTTTAATACAACACATTCCATCACAGGCATGCTTAAATATTATCCTGATAGCCTGTAACATGCTTTTAGTGTTCTGAACGCCTATTGATTTTGGCGATGACAGGCTGGATGTGGTTGTACATTTATGCAAATCACTCTCATTATAACAGACACAGATATGTTTGGATTGTTCTGACTACGGGACTATCTGTGGTAGACAGAAAACAGGAAGCTCAATCAGGAAGCTTATGATCAATTTCTAAACAATAATTCAAAAGTAGTGCAGATAAAGACCAGCAACGAAAATATTTTGAGTGTGATTCCATATGAACTTCCAACCTGACCACAGCCACAGTTTTTATTTATCTTTTTTCACCTACAGTAATTTAATTGGAATACAGAACAAAATGAAACATTAATAATTTTCATCACATTTCTATCAGCAACTAATCAAGAGACGTAGGAGCCTGTTTCAAACGAGTGATGCCATTATAAGTTTGCACTGTACAAAAACTGCATATTCTATGCAATATTAGAGTATCAGACAAAATAATGTGCATACTAAGTGTAACAATAGTAGACTTTCAACATATCCTACTTGCAATGGTAACTGCTTCCTTGATGCACTGTAGCAATGAAGGGGTCTGAATTGCTTTGTTGCGAGATGGATCCAGTACAGCCTCCCACTTCAACTGGAGCAGCTCCTCTTTGAAAATGATGTCCTCAGTCTGTGAGAAAACAACAGTATTATTTTAACGTTTACCCATTAAATTTCTTAAACTAATCTGAATGCTGAATTTAAATGAAGAAGATTTTTTTTTTTACTAGAATACTGTCAATCATACCTGCTTAACTATTCAAAATAAAGATTCAAATGTATTTGTATTTAATTTTAAAATGTTGCTACCAGTTAGACTCATGTGATTTTCAGGAGCTGGGTAAAGTTTCCTATAAAACACATACTGTACAGCTCTTTTCAACAATTCAATACAAGTTACAACTTAATTGTGTCACAGCAAAGTGCTTCAATACCACATCCCAGTTTGCCAAATGCATATGTAATCCTTTTAAAGGTATTTTCCTTTCTAGAAAGGTATACATACAGTATAATAAATTAAATAGTAACATCATCATACATTTAAAAATAGCTCATGAGGCCAGAACCTTGTAAGGATAATAACATACAGTATAAATCAAAAGAACAGTGAATGGACCCTACCTGCAGCTGGGATCGAAGGTGGCTTAGAGTGCTCCTCAGTTCTGTGTATCGGCTTTGTGAATCTTGCTCTTCCTACAGTTGAGGAAGACAAAGAAAAGAAAGTCTTGTAGAAAGAGTAAGCACAGTTTGTGATGTGTGTCTTGTGGTTGAATACAATGCATTCTGCAAGTTATTTTAAGCTGTTTAAAATAGGATATACTATAATATACTGATTTTCTTGCACGCATATTTCATACTTTACTGTTACTGAACCAAGATACAGTTTAAATATTGCAGATATTTCTTTAGGTGTTGAAGTATCGCTGAGGGCATCATACAGTCTTATCCTTTTTGTTTCTGCAGGTAAGGTATTTGATACTATGTCTTTGAGCAATTCACTTTCACTGACTTGTTTTCTGAGTTCTACTCTTGGGTGTTAGCCAGTCATTAGTACATGTTCTATTAAAGCAATGACATTTTTTTTAGGGTAATGTTTTAGTATTTGATCCATTCGGTACATTCAAAAAGATCTTAAGATATATT
This sequence comes from Polyodon spathula, assembly GCF_017654505.1. Lineage (NCBI taxonomy): Eukaryota > Metazoa > Chordata > Actinopteri > Acipenseriformes > Polyodontidae > Polyodon > Polyodon spathula. Next base: position 96,169,474 of record NC_054534.1, read on the forward strand.
CTTTTGTTTTCTGAAGGATTAATTTAGGGTTTAGTTGTTGAGAAAAATACTGTACTTGGAGATCTTTGGGATGAGGTAAAAGCTTAAAACCGTACAATGTGTTATTATAGTTCATAAGTTCTTGTCCGCCCCCCCCCCCCCAAAAAAAAAGATGAATGTAGGTAGTTTCCTCACCATGAGCTCTGTGATTGTGTTGTAAAGCCTATTTAGCTGATTAGACTTCAAGAAATCCTAAAGAAAGCAAAAGGGATTTAAAATGTAACATAAGTTGTAATGCTGTGCAGAAACAAGAAGCAAATGTCATACTTTATAATGCAGCACTCAACACGTCAAGAAAAACATGCACTTGTACATACAGTGCAACTGCCTTGTGTCCAATGCATTTAATGCTTCTGTGTTGCCATTTACAATATTATTTAAAGCCATACCAATTCATATACAGTTCTGAACGTCTAAGACAGAACACATTATTCTTGCAAAAGTTATCATTTAAAGAATCTACATCATTACCACACAATGATATTAAACTCAGTCTTTGTCATGTGTTTCATATACAAAATAGAAACACATACAGTACAAAACAGCACACAAGCATGCTGTAGAACAAAACCATTCCAGCCTCCAATAAGTGTAAGTTATTAAAAAGCAGTGTTTTGACCACCATAGCATTGTTGCAGTTTGTAATGCATTAATAG